>NC_142520.1:25244314-25346814 GCF_964205215.1 Stylophora pistillata
CACGAGCGCGTAGAAGGGCACAAAAGGAAATCATCTTCTATCTACAAACACTACCACCTCCAGCACAATAGTGAAATGCCTGAACGCTTGATCGAGCAATTCAACGTCATCACGAAATGTAACGGCAAATTTGATTGCCTTGTTAATGAAATGTTGTATATTCGCATGCGTAAGCCAACACTGAACGTGCAAACGGATTCCATCCGCGCCAAGGTGTTTGTTTAAGCCGTTCAGTCTAATTTATGCTATTCTTGTACCTTTCCTTATTTGCATGTTTTTAAACTAGTCTCTTGATAATGGAGTCATGATGACCCCGAAACGTCGAGTAGTAAATCTTTCCTGGTTTTTTCTATGCCTTTGCTTTAGCAAATCCCTGCTGATCAACTATTGGGATCAGAACCAATAATAGCACTTGTTATAATTTTGATTGAAATGATGGCGGAAGAAACAAACTCACGTCAAGATGCATCATTTGCAAATGGCGCCAAGGGTTCATTTGGGTGAAGGGCAAAAGCTAACCATAAATTAGATTTTTCTCAATAGATTATCAGGCAAATCACTTTATGTATCCAAGGACTAAGTTTAGCCACAAGGCGTTCGGAAGCTTTTGACTTTTCAAGAAAGTTTTGGAAATTCTTACCAGCATAGGAAAAATGAGCAAGTTTTTAGGTTATTGGCAACTTTTTTTTTAGTTGAGCAACTTTTGGCCAAAAATAGCCAAGAAGCTGTTGGAACGCCTGGCTAATTAACATCAGTAAAGCAAGCGGAGCAGAATGCTCTGATAGTCCAATAAACCTTTTCACCATTCGCACACCGATCTGTACGATCGGGTTTCCTGTGGTTTTAGGTCAGCGCCGCTGGCACATCGGGATGCGAATGTTTAATTGTGAAAGCTCATCAGATGACTGATCTCAGTGAAATCGACTTAAATTGTCTTAAAGAATTTATAGGCAACGTTTGGAGAGTTTTCGACAACTAGTGCGCTGGACTGTTGTGCGGGAGGTCGAGGGTTCGAATCCCGGCCCGACCAACACTCAGGGTCTTAAAATAATTGAGAAGAATTTGCTACCTTTCTATAACATCAAGAAATGGTTAGATATTCTAGTCTTCTCGGATAGGGACGAATAAATGGAGGTCCCGTCTCCTGCAGGGTTGGGGTATGAGACGTTAATTTCCCACACACGAAATTACTGTGTGATGGATGTCCTCCCCTGGGGTGGGCTGGGTTGGATGACAGGCCCCCATTTTAACCAGCTTCAAGTTGAACTGGGCTGGCCTGTCTAAATGTCAATGGCATATTGTAAAATATGGCCTGGATTGGATTTGTAAAACATGGACTGGATTTGTGAAACATGGATTTGTAAAAGATGGATTTGTAAAAGATGGATTTGTAAAAGATGGATTTGTAAAAGATGGATTTGTAAAACATGGATTTGTAAAACATGGATTTGTAAAACATGGATTTGTAATTTGTAATTGGTTGAGCTAATTGGTTGAGCTAATTGGTAGAGCGCTCTACCAATTGAGCTAATTGGTAGAGCGCTGCACTAGTATCGCAGAGGTCAGTGGTTCGAATCCCGTACAGGCCTGATTTTTTTTTTTTTTTTCAGGTCTGATTTTCGCTATTGCATAAATAGCGCTCTCTACTGCGAGGATCGTGCATCATACGTATCTAATACCGCAGTTCAAATATATGAACTTCATATATTCATTGTATTTGATTGGTTTATCACTATTGGGATCAGAACCAATAATAGCACTTGTTATAATTTTGATTGAAATGATGGCAGAAGAAACAAACTCACGTCAAGATGCGTCATTTGGAAATGGCGCCAAGGGTTGATTTGGGTGAAGGGCAAAAGCCAACCAGAAATTAGACTTTTCTCCGATAGATTATCAAGCAAATCATTTTATGTATGCAAGGGCTAAGTTTAGCCACAAGGCGTTCGGAAACTTTTGACTTTTCAAGAAAGTTTTGGAAATTCTTACCAGTTTAGGAAAAACTAGCAAGTTTTTAGGTTATTGGCAACTTTTGGCCAAAAATAGCCAGGAAGCTGTCGGAACGCCTGGCTAATTAACATCAGTAAAGCAAGCGGAGCAGAATGCTCTGATAGTCCAATAAACCTTTTCACCATTCGCACACCGATCTGTACGATCGGGTTTCCTGTGGTTTTGGTCAGCGCTGTTGGCACATCGGGACGAGAATGTTTAATTGTAAAAGCTCATCAGATGACTGATCTCAGTGAAATCGACTCAAATTGTCTTCAAGAAGTTTTAGGCATCCTTTGGAGAGTTTTCGGCAACTAGCGCGCTGGACTGTTGTGCGTGAGGTCGAGGGTTCGATTGACCAACACTCAAGCTCTTAAAATAATTGAAAAGAATTTGCTACCTTTCTATAACATCAAGAAATGGTTAGATATTCTAGTCTTCTCGGATAGGGACGAATAATGGAGGTCTCGTCTCCTGCAGGGTTGGGGTATGAGACGTTAATTTCCCACACACGAGATTACTGTGTGATGGATGTCCTCCCCTGGGATGGGCTAGTGGGATGACAGGCGCCCATTTTAACCAGCTTCAAGTTTAACTGGGCTGGCCTGTCTAATTACCAATTGCATATTGTAAAACATGGACTGGATTGGATTTTTAAAACATGGATTTGTAAAACATGGATTTGTAAAACATGGATTTGTAAAACATGGATTTATAAAACATGGATTTGTAAAACATGAATTTGTAAAACATGGATTTGTAAAACACGGATTTGTAAAACATGGGTTTTAGCTACCAATTCAAACACTGAAAATTATCCGTGTTTAATTTTTTTTCTCGCGACCTTCTTCGCTCCTTTTCACGTGTTTGCTGGATGCAGAGTATTCACTTTTTCACGTATTTGAGTTAACTGAAAAAGCTCGGTCCAGATATGTACAGTTACTATAACAAATATGGAAAAAGTTTCACGTACATGGTGCTTAGATAGACTCCAGTGTTTTATTCATCTTTAACACAGGAGAAGAAACAAATGTAAAGTCAGCCAAATAGACGGTCTCAAATGTTCCGCTTCCAAGCTCTTCTTTAATTTTTACATAGCTCCCCAAGAACTCTGGAAACTTAAATCCACGTCGCCGTTTTCTGGTCAGAGATGGAAGTTTAAAAGAAGCCGCCATCCGGCTTCCTCGCACAATAACTTATCTTCTCCCGCGTAAATTTAAAAGATGCAAATTTATTTTCGACAGAGGTCTACAATGCATTTTTCAAATTACGGTCTTTTGGCAGCTTGGTTGTTTGTATGTCACGTACACTTTTGTTTGTTCCATGTTTGCCCTAGTAAAATTACCTATTCCCGTAAAACGTTGGAAATCGGTCTTGACCAGCTCCTGTGTATTAAGATGTTGATAATTTTAAAAATAAAAACGCGCCGAATGCATTGTAGAGTTAAATATAAGCACGCGGAATTTTGTTTTTGAACACGAGCTAGAAAATGTCGAAAATGCTGAGAATGGTTAGTCGCTGTAAGCGAGTGCTTCTCGTATTTCTTGATTATTTTTAAAAATTTCCAAATGCTAATATTACTCAACATCAAACAATCTTTTAGAGAAATTATTATGTAATATAAAATGAAAATAATACAAAGTAAAACAGTTAAGATTAAAAAGGGACAGACAGAGAAATAAACAAATAAACAGATGGACAATGCTATCATGTTTCCATAAATCCACCTTTTACAAATCCATGTTTTACAAATCCATGTTTTACAAATCCATGTTTTACAAATCCATGTTTTACAAATCCATGTTTTACAAATCCATGTTTTATAAATCCATGTTTTACAAATCCATTTTTTACAAATCCATATTTTACGAATCCAGTCCATGTTTTACAAATCCAATCCAGTCCATATTTTACAATATGCTAAATATCAATACGCACATACACATACATACATACATACATACATACATACATACGTACGTACATACATACATACATAAATACGTACGTACATACATACATACATACACACACATACATACATACATACATTCAATCATACATACATACATACATAAATACATACATACATACATACCTACATACATACATAGCTACAATAAGAAGCTACACCAGTGAAAGGCCTTTTTAAAACTGATGTTTTTGAGTTTTCTTTCTTCAGTCGTATTGTAGACCTGTGGAATTGCCTACCACTAGATATCAGGACAATCGAACATTAATTTCTCATCATTTAAGAACAGTATTAACAAAGTTTATCTTGATAAATTTAACGTAAATAAGAATAGATTTTTATAACTGATTAATAACATATTGTCATGATATTTTATACTGTTTTAGCAAAGTTGTATCATTTTTTTTATGTATTTTGAAATATATATATATACATATATATATATATATATATATATATATATATATTGTGGGAGGAAAAAGACAAGTAAACTACAAGTTCATGTCTTTTTCCTCCCACAATATATACTTCGCTCTACTTCTATGTATTGAGCACTGTTCTGCGAAAATCAAGCCACACTTTATATATATATATATATACATATATATATATGTGTGTTTTTTTAATTGGGGCAGTTTATTTTTATAAGGAATCCTCGTATTCTGTATAAACTGACCTAATTATTCAGATCTTGTGATTTTTTTTAATTGTTAATTTATCAACAATTTGTTTACTAAGATCTGTATAATTAAAGTTGAGTAAATTTAAAAAAAAAAAAAAGAAAGAAAAGAAACGTGTCCGGTCTTCATTACCGGTCCAACAGTGTGGCATATAGCCATGGATTTTAACCTAGAGGCGTGCTGTTATGTGGTGCCTCAAACCAAGATCGTCTCGACGATCCGTTGAAATGTTGCCTTTACAAATCGATTCTATCATACGAGAAAAAAAAAGTTATCGTTTCCAGCTGTGAAAAGTGGATGGCATTGTGTGGCAAATAAGACAAATATTAAGGTTTGTGGCTCACACTGATTGTCATCTCAGTTTAATTCGTCATTGATAATCGCCCTTCTGAGAGGAAAGGCACTGGAGTCCGATGGGAATGTTGTACGGATATTGTAGGAAACAAGATGGTGTAATGTTTAGAGAGCAGGACTCATGTTCGAGAGTTCCTGGTTAGTGCGCGGCAGACCCTGACCAGGTTGCAATGACCCACTATGTTTCTTTTCATATGTAGGAATATCACTGGGTCACTCGGGAGGTGGGCAAGCGATGGACTAGCATCTCATCTAGGAGGGAAGTAGAAGGACATACTCTACCTCGTACTACGGAAACCAGTGACGAAGCTCCGTAGCTGACTCCCGAGACTGTAAGCTGACTTTACCTTAGGAATAATTTGAATATATCAACAAAGTTGAAATGGTAAATTGGCCACCGTTATGGTTCTAAAAGCTGACGTTTCGAGCGTTAGCCCTTCGTCGGAGCGACGTTACCCCCACCGACACATCTCGTTACCCCCACCGACACAGCGCCAAACAGTTTCTTTATAAACTATCGGCCTTTTTACCTTAGGAAGTTACGTAAAAATGGCACTAACAATAACCTTCAACGAGTTCGAAAGTTCAAACAAAGGTTATTCGTTTGTATTGTTTCCGTTTCATTTACGCCAAGCTTGTGGTCTGTACTTTTGGGCCATTTCTTCGACAATCGCTAGAGGACTCTGCTTCGTACGTTTCTGAACAGCGACAGATTTTCATGCAAAACATGTCGCTCAAAATCGCCTTGTATTCTCGTCTGAAATGCTTATTTGTGGCTCCATAAATGAACGGGTTGATTGTGCTGCTCAAATAGACCAAGAAACCGTATGTAAGGTAAGCTTTTCTGGGCAAAGTGGGCTCACCTTGAGCTGCATCAATGTAGTCTATGATACACACTGGAAGCCAACAACAAGCAAAACCAACCATAACAACAGCTAAAGTCTTAGTCACTTTGGCTTCTTCGACGTTAGCTCTTAGAATCTGGGGGTTATTTTCCACTGAGAAAACTCGATTGGATCGTGACACGGTGTAGAACACTTTTACATAGCAGATTGTTATTAATGTCAATGGTGTCGCGATGTAGATACATTCGATGAAGACGGTGTACGCAATATTGGTGTTGAATGTGTACAAGCACATTGCCTTCCCCGGTTGGAATTCGAAGCCCCCGTGATCGAATAAAAAGGGAGGAACGGAGCCAATGAAAGCGGTACACCAGACAACGCCAATGTAGAGCAGAATTCTTTGCCTTTTGAATAACACGATGTACCTCTCAGGTTTGACAATGCAGAAATATCGACTTACTGCAATTAGTCCCATGGTGTGCAAAGATGCTAGTCCAAATGTAAACACTCCGAATCCATGGAATCGGCAGAAGTTGTCACCAAAGATCCACTCGCCACGAATTAAAGTAACGACAGAAAATGGCATACAGCAGGTGGACATCAGAATATCACTCACGGCCAACGCAACGACAAACGTGTTTGAAAGTGTGCGGAGTCTTTGGTTACGGTACACAGCATAACAGAAGGACAAATTTCCAAGGAATGCTGCGACATTTATGATGCTTAACATGACTGTTTAAATCCACAACAGATGGTTACCTCTTCTGGCAAGATCGTGGGAAAGAGATTCGAGTAAATCCATGATAAGTCAAGAACGTAAAATGAACAACATTTGATAGCAATCATGACAAATGAATTTGTCCGCTGCAAATAATTTTATATGTCTAGTAGAATTTTCAATGTGGAATCAGTAGCGTCACACTGTGGTGTGTCCGGAGTTCCTTTAGTCATCTTAATTTATGAAAAAAATCACCCAGGTACTAACTTTGAGGGGTTCTTTATCCACTGATAATGTACGAGAAAATAATATTTGCAACTGCACCTGCCTGGCACCTTTAGAAAATTAAGTGCCCCCACTGCGCATTACCAACATCATTTGAAGGTTTTAAAAGGAAAAGGAGGAGGTTTTGGAGTGAACATATTAGCAAAAAGGAAATGTAACTGTCAAATAGTTGTCTCTACTCATTTGCAGAATTGTCTTTCTGGCAGCCAACTCATCATCAAAAGCTAACAACTGACAGTGTTTATTACCCACGCTAACGAAAAACAATTATTACTGTCTTTTTATATGTAAATCGATCCCAAAACGCAATTATTTACCAAGTAAATATATCACTCAGTCTTACACACACTTTTCGAACTAGAAATTTTTCCCCCCTCAAACGTTGTTCCATAAAACGTTTATTCTTCAGTTGCAACTTAGACGAATTCTGACAGTTTTGCACTGTTGTCAGAGAATTGTGCCCACCAGAGGTTTGGCAACAAAGTCTCGCAGTAGCTATAGAAACAAAAAGTGAACCTTTAGGCAAGATATTAATGTTTACTTGTGCACCATTCATTCAGGTTTCATGTTGTTAAGTTTTAGTTTCTGAATGTATTTTACCCAATCAATACTTACATTTCCGCTGGGCTTTGCATATACAAGCCGTTTACATCAGAAATTGATGACATTTAATTTAAAATACGTATGATGCACGATCCTCGCAGTAGATAGCGCTATTTAAGTAATAGCGAAAATCAGACCTGAAAAAAATCAGGCCTGTACGGGATTCGAACCACTGACCTCTGCGATACTAGTGCAGCGCTCTACCAATTGAGCTAACAAGCCAACTGGGAGTAGGCCGTAAGTTGATTCGTAATAAACCCGTGAAAGTGATGAATCAAATACAATGAAATATATGAAGTTCATATATTTTGAACTGCGGTATTAGATACGTATGATGCACGATCCTCGCAGTAGATAGCGCTATTTAACTTACGGCCTTCTCCCAGTTGGCTTGTTAGCTCAATTGGTAGAGCGCTGCACTAGTATCGCAGAGGTCATTGGTTCGAATCCCGTACAGGCCTGATTTTTTTCAGGTCTGATTTTCGCTATTGCTTAAATAGCGCTATCTACTGCGAGGATCGTGCATCATACGTATCTAATACCGCAGTTCAAAATATATGAACTTCATATATTTCATTGTATCTGATTAATTTAAAATGTAACTATGGGTATCAGTGAATCGAACTAAATTCGCGCTACACTGGCAAATAGAATTCAAACATATTTCGTTTGTATTTTGGTAAAATAAAAAGAAAGAAATAAAGAATGGAGCTTCAAAAATCCCGGCGCCATGTGAGACTGTGTTCTAGGTCGGAGGAAGAAAAGGACCCCGTGAACTGAGTGTTGTGATCAAGCCAACTCACCAAGTAAAAGAGTCTTTCCTATAATCGTTGCTTTAATAATAATGTAATATTTACCGAGGGTGACGCAATACTGTCAAGAACAGCCGGATAAACTTGTGACCCTTCTCTAAGATATAAAACTAATTTATAAGTGTTAAAAAGGTAAAGGCGGTCAAAAATGATAAAAACGGTACAAAACAAAACAAAACAGTGAATGTGATACCATTATTAAGGGGTATTATGGGAAAGCTATATAAGTTGGCATAACCTTCCTTTATAAAATCACAATAGTTCTGTTTGAATGCGTAAATACGGGCGTAAGATCTTATATTGATAGGTAGAGAGTTCCAAAATTTTGTGGCTTTGACAAGAAAAGTTTTTCCTCCTTCTGGGTCACGGTTATAACTCGGACAGCATATAGTTACATCACCATAGCGTGAGGTACAAAGTCGACATGGCGCTGATACGTAAGTATTCTGGCCTTTAATTTTTAACATTTTAACAACAGGATATATTTGCAGTTAAATCTAGTCCGGCGATTTTGAAAAGAGAAATCACGAAATATCCAGGGTGAGGTGTGTTCTTGTGATTAGATGGTAGATGAAATTATAAAAAAAATCTGTAAACCTGTCAACGAGTGACTCACGCAGCTGGCGCTTTTGAGTGCCCGATACGGTTTTTTGTACACCAATAAATTAATTAAAGCTAACTATCTTCCGCTCCAAGCCTAGGCCTTTATAGATTATGCTAGTAAAAGTAGCATATTATACTAGTAGCATTGCTTTTTTTTGGGCGAAATTATGCTCTTTTTTCCAAATTATGCTCCTTTTTTAAATTAATTTTTTAATTAGAAGCCGTTGGTTTTCAAGAAAGAGACGCAACAAATACACAATGAAATTCAAATAAACATGTGGTTGATGGTAACCCGGGCTCAGACCGTTTCAAACGCCGCTCAGTGATTCACAGTGAACTACAAATGCTACCACTTAAACTAAAACTTAAAACACATCGAATAACGTCACCAAGTGCTTGGGAGTAGAGATGAACAATGATCAAATTGTAGCATCAAAAATGATCTGATAATTATCAAAATATGCGAATTACGCAATCATTGCTACTTGGCAGAGATTTTACCAGTTTGCTCAAATTATGCCAAAAATTATGCTAGCATAATCTATTAAGGCCCACTCAAGTCTCTAATGGCTTCGTGGCTCACCGCTTTAGCGCTCGCCACGCACGACTAGATAGAGAAGATTATCGCCTTTTCAAAAATTAATGACAAAAGGAATGGCTTGGCAAAAAGCCCTCACACTAACTGATAGACTCTCAAAAAAAACTTAACGAAACCTCTTGAATATTATAGCTTTTACCCTGAGACAATAGGATGGATAAGTTATACAACAAGGTGGTCCTCGAAGCGTGGGATTGAAAAACATAATGGAAGCGATTTTCTCAACAAACAATTGCACTTCTTGTTAGCTACATTGCGGCTTTCAAGAAGTGAGGAGGTCTTCATTGTGAAGCAAAGATAAGAGTGGAGGTCAAAAGAAAGGTACCTCTCTTAATAAGTCCGACCGAAGCTAGCTTATATCTGCGCGGTAGCAAGAAACACGGCTAAAAGTCGCACAAGACAGGTTCCTAAAATAAGTATAATACTGAAGTAATGATAATGATGATGATAAAATAATGATAATAATAATAGTAATTATAATGATAATGGTAACGATGATGATGAAGACATAAAAAAATTAAATATGTAGTTTTAACAGTTTCTCTAGTGATCGGATAAGCCAAGTTTTATTTATTAGCACCGATGGGTCCTTATTCTCACAAATCTTTGGCTTTTATGATTACAATTTGCAACAAAGCTGGTTTAAGTCAAGTCGGCCATTAGTCAATGATACTTGAACAAAAAAGGAATCAAGTGTTTTTACAATAACCTTAAAAAGGAAATTGAATTTGGAAAGCTAATTTCACTTGCTTGACGTCTGCTTAGTGACTATTGAAGCGCCTTTAGTTAAGGAAAAGTCAATTAAGGGTGATTTGGCCCATTTTACGGTGAGAAAGCTTTGCATTATAAATTGACAACTGAATCCATTGACTGTGAAAGCACATGTTGTTTAAAAAAGATAAAAGTCTGCCAAGAGCGATTTGGCCCATTTTACTGACCGAAAAGGCCGATATATTGCAAAAAAAGCTTTTCCGTGCAAATTGGCAGCTGTATTTTATTACTGCGGAAGTGCAATTAGTTTAAAGAAGATAAAAAAAGTGCGAAAGAAAAAATGGGTAAAAAACCCTGACATCAAAAAAGCTGATGCACCTTCCCCCTTTGCCAAAAACCGCGTGCAATGACATCCAAACGAGTTCTAGGCACCCTTGATCAAAATTGTGAAGAAAATGGTATTGTAGTTTACTTTAAGGTCTTTCAAGGAAAAGAAACAATGTATTGAAATACAGTGCCAGACTACATCTGAAACGGACTCCTTTTTGCATTAGAGAAGAATTTCATTCATTTCGCAAAGTAATCTCCTTTTTGAAACGCTTTCTTTTTCGTTATAATTCTACAAACCATTTCAAAATTGGGAAAGGTATCACAATTAAGAACTGAAGAAATGCTCATTTTTTTTATTTAATTGCTTTATAGGTTGGGATCTTCTTTAGATATGAAATTGCCATGACAACACCACATCCACCTTACTTTAGCTATACGTGCCTGAAACTGTAAACCAAACTCGGTGATCGAGTTCGAATCCAAAGTGGGCACTTATCAAGATTCATTTATCTTCTTAGATCTATATAGATAACAACAATTTGTAGACTGTTTAGCTTGTTTTTGACCAACAGGCGTGTTATGGATGTGTTTGAAGTCGTGTCCTTGTTTTTTTTTTTGTTTTTTTTTTTTTTGTACACTAAGGTCCGGTAATACGGGCAACATTTCACTTGTCTTGCAACATTGTTGCATTGCAAGTTGAAACCATTTGTTGAAAATTTGTTGCAAAAAGTAGAACTCGAGTCTACTTTGCGCAACCCGTTGCCTCAACTTGCAACACTATATTTTGTTGCGAGACAAGTTGGTCACGAACGTTGTAATACGCACATCAAAGGGTTTCAACTTGCGATGCAACAATGTTGCAAGACAGGTTGAAGAAAAATGTTGGCCGTATTACCGGACCTTTAGGATCGCTGTAAACATCTTCAGGTTTTTATCTCGACAGAGCTTGAAAAACGTCAATAACGACAAGTTTTTAGTTCTTATACGTTGATGTAAATTGACTGAGAAAGAGCTCTTTCATTTTCTTTACACCGACTTAAGGCTATTTGTATATTGATCCATGAAGACATTTTCCAGAGTGGCAGGGGTAGTGTTAAACACCTCTTAACAGCCTGTCACTGGATGTGAGTTCATATTGCTCGTACTTTACAGTCGCTGTATAGACTCTTATAATTTACTTGAGTTTGTTCACATCAGTTAACTCTTGCAAATGTGAGGATGTTGCACAGTATTTTAAGCTGGTTCTTGCCAGGTCCTCCTCATATAAACTCATATGTGTCTACAAGCTTTGTTTCTTATTTGCTGTTCAGTGTGGAGATCTGGAATAATCTTTGAATGTAAGAAATCAATCTTTTGTATTGTTTTCAAAGATAAGGAGGTTAAGCATAATTTTCTAGACGACAGGTTGCCTTAAAGAAAGCATGTCCCGAACAGAATACCATTTTCCTTGGATTTATCTTATTTCCCTTTGTATAACGGGAGGACCCATTTTGTACCGTGGCCCACAAGTGTACACCGAAATCAAAAACCCTACGCCGAATTCCAAATGGCCACACCAAATCCAAATTGTTCCCACCGAATTCTAAATCTCCACACCGAATTCTAAATCTCCACGCCGATTAGGGAACTTATTGGTCAGCGGCTCTTGCCTTAGAAGTACCCATCGGTCCAGTCTCCCAGATCTTTGGAATTCGGCGTGAGCAATTTGAATTCGGCGTGGAGATTTAGAATTAGGTGTGGAGGTTTAGAATTCCGTGTGAGAAATTTGAATTTGGTGTGGCCATTTGGAATTCGGCGTGGAGATTTAGAAGTCGGTGTGAAGATTTAGAATTCGGTGTGGAGATTTAGAATTCGGTGTGAGCAATTTGAAATTGGTGTGGGCATTTGGAATTCGGCATTTTGAATTCGGTGTGCACTTGTGGGCCACCATATTTTTGATGCTGGAGAAAAAATTCATTTTCGTCGCAAATTAATCTACTTTATAGAAATTTTTTTTTAATTCCAATTGTTCAAACCCTATCAAAAGTGAAAAAAAAAAGTTTCACAATCACGAAGTGACGAAAAGACTGTAAACCAAACTAGGGGAATTCCAATTAAAATTGGCGCGCTCATCGCAATTCATTTATCTTTCTATATCTGTGTGTTGACTAACAACAATTTTGTGGACCTTTTAGCTCATTTTTGACCAACAGGTATAATTATGGATGTTTTTTTGAAGGAATGTACTTGTTTTTTGTTTTTTTTTTTTGTAAATTAGGATAGCTGTAAACATTGTAATATTTTTATCTCGACAGAGCTAAAAAGGTGAATAACGACAAGTTTAGATTCTTATGCGTTCATGTAAATCTACTGAGAAATAGCTCTTGCATTTTTTTTACCTCAACTTGAGACTATTTGCATAAATACATGAAGGCATTCTCCAATGCAAAGTGGCAGGGGTAGTGTTCAACACCTCCCTAGAGCCTGTCAATGGATGTGAATTCATACTGCTTTTACTTAACAGTCGCTGTATAGCAAGTTGTAATAAGCAAGTTAAACATAATTTTCTAGACCACAGGTTGCCTTAAAGAAAGCATGTCTGGAACAGAACACCATTTTCCTTGCATTTAATTAATTTCCCTTTTGTATTACGGGAGTTCCTTTCTAAACGGAGTCCTGTTTCTGTATGAGAAAAATTTCATTAATTCATGTCGCAAATTGGTCTGCTTTTTAAAACGCGCTTCTTTGTTTGTTTTATTATTATTGTTAATATTATTTCCATTCCATAAACCATGCAAAAAGTGAAAAAAAAGGTATCACAATGAAGAACTAAAGAAAAGCTTATTTTCTCGAGTCAGTTGCTTTATAGGTTGGGATCTTCACTAGACATAAAATTGCTTTGGCAAGACCACATCCACCTTGGTTTAAGCTACACCTTCCCGAAATTGTAAAGCAGTTTCCAGTCCGTGAGAATTCGAATTGAAACGGACGCACTCATCACGATTCTTTCATGTTCTTAGATCTATAAGAATAACAACATTTTTGTAGATTCTTTTGCTCGTTTTGGACTATCAGATATATGAAAGCTAATTAAATAAAGTTAAGGATGTATTTGAGGGGACGTACTTGCCATGGTAACTGGTTCTTGCGGTAGGAGAAAACCTCAAATTAATTTGGAATTATATAAAAATATAGAAATTTGTAGTTGCATTGATCTATCGAACAGAAACTTGTAGAAAATAAGGAAACTGGTTCTTACCTTCCAGTGTTTTTTTCTCATTCCTATTTTCATAAGAGCATTCTTAATTTGTTATCAAGCATCCGTGGTAACAACAATCTTTCGTATAAAACCGAAGCAGACAGTCCACCACCAACTATTCTTTAACTGAAGGAAGTTTGAAGACTTTGAATTCATCATTCCTGTAACAAGAAGAAGAAACATTTAGCCGTTAAGTGTAAATGACAAGTCATCTAAACTCTACCATGGCTTTACCAAATCGATGTTACTAGCAATCTCATTTTTGACACATGTGTTAAAAAGCGCTGTCTTTTTTGTGGTTGAGTTTCGTTCTAAAACAAAGAATGTCATAGAAAACTTACTTTATCGATGTGTCAAACGATACGATAACAATTAATTGGATTGGGCGAAAATGTTCCTTCTTACTTTCGTCGTCTCTGACGTAGCTCTGAAGGGAACGAGGGAAAAGCGGAATTTTTGTTTTTCGCTTTTTTTTTGGGAATTTTTTTTTTTTACAATGAAAATTGTTGGTATTCTGACCTTGTTTCCTTGTTTTTCTATCGGTTTTTCTGTTCCTGACTTTCCTTTTCTAAAAGTACATATAAACGAGACTCCCAGAAACGTTCAGGGGAGATGCTTTGGTCATCTAATTTGTTACGGCGGGCAGAATGAATTCAAATTCAGTGATGAATGAAATTATCAATTTGAAATCGCTGAAGTTCGCTCACAAAAACGACAATATATTACATTCACAGGTAGTGGTGTGGTGCGATTATCTGGATGATAATTAAAAATCTTTATTGCATCATTGCACTTAAGCACGATGATGCGCAGCTTTTAAGCACGGTCTCAAAGCGCTATGACATGGACTGATTACGAGCGGGCAATCAAAGTGAGCGTGCGAAAGGTCGCGAGATTTTTGCGAGAGGCCTGGAAAGGTACTCTCATCAGAATTCTTACGGACCTTACATATTCTGCAAGTTTAGCACGAAATTTCCCTTGTGTTACTGATCGTTTTAAAAATGCGGAACGACAAACTATTTCGACGATTTTTCTTTAGCATGGTTGATGTAGATCCAGAGCTTGGTTTGTTCTTTGCTCGTTAATTACGTTGACAACCACCTAACATTCTGTTATATTCAATCTTTAAACAAAACTGTAGTCGCACACATCGCTTCAGTCATAATGTTGCGCCTGTTACAGGCGCAGTATTTATGAAAAAAATGTAAAATATTCGAGTACTCGCTTAAAAAAAGTCGGCGGTATTCCAACTGAATAGGTTGGGGTATTACAACAATTTAGAGTTATCCGTGTTGCTTGCTAGGAAAACAATGACTTTTTTCTGTTGCAGATACAAGAAACCATGAACTCAATTATCTTTGTCGTCATCCTCACCATCTGTCTGTACAACGTTGGCAACTCCGCTTTTATTAACAAGCCAAGGAGAGAGATGCAAAAGAAGATATTGGTAAGATGAACTGAAATCAGTTGCCTATTTATTCGCAATATCTGTCTAAAAGACAAGCGCAAAGTTTGGTCATAGTTTACTTGTTCTTAAACGAATTAATCAGGAGCCTCATTCATTATCCAGATAAAGCAAACTGGCTGACTTGTAAATCCCGAAAAAATGGAAGCAGCTTGAATATCAGTTGCGGGTAGGATGATGAAATAGGATTTTCGTGGTTAACATTGTTTGCTGGAAAGAGAATGATAGGATGTTTTTAATTTTCTTTGTGCTGGTTAAGCCGGCATACCTATATTTGTTGCTGTTGACCATTTAGTTCAAATGGAGTACCAAAAGAGATTTTTAGCTAAAGTTTAATTGACATCCTGAAGCCACCAATAACTGCAG
Organism: Stylophora pistillata; assembly: GCF_964205215.1. NCBI lineage: Eukaryota > Metazoa > Cnidaria > Anthozoa > Scleractinia > Pocilloporidae > Stylophora > Stylophora pistillata. The sequence goes on from NC_142520.1 coordinate 25,259,884, forward strand.
GAAAACTTGTCTGGAGAGGCACACGTTCAAAACTGTTTCATTCTATCCTTGCATGATAACTTGTGGAACTTTTGTTTATGGTCGGCAATGACCTCGGGTCAGTTGGGTGATCGTAAATATTTAAATTACTGTTCATAAAAGAACCTGAGTTCTTGAGATTTTAGCCTTCCTTCCCAACAAGAAATATTTAAACGTAAAGTGCGACGCAGCATTGATTCATAAAAAGCTATAACACTTCAAGTAAAGTTAACACCGCGTCCTGGTACACTTAGTTTGCACACAGGACACTCCATATACGTCTTCAAAACAGTAAAGAAGAGCCCGGTTTTAAGCACAAAAGCTTGGGCCGAGTTTTTAAAAGCTTGATTACCGCAGAATATAACAGTCAATAAGGTCTCAATGGGGCGATGGATTTTACAGCTAACGGTTAAAATTTGGCCATTTTACGACTAATCGTTAACATCATTCCGTTGTTATCACCACAAGTCTTTTTGTTTTTAGTTAGTTTTTTTTACTTACCAGTAATTGGCCTTTTTACGACTATCGGTTAGCGTAATTGAGACCCTCTCATTAAAACAGAAGTAGATATCTCAAAACTCCAACAGACACTTAGGGACTGAAAACCCACTTAATGTCCTCGAGAATGAAAAATGCGAATGACCAAGTAGAGATCGACTTTCTAATTTTGCATCTGGTTGGTTGAGTAAACTCAAAGATCTCGATCACTTAGGCTCACATATGAAACTTGCTTTACGGTTACCGGAAATCCCAGGCCAATAATATTAAAAAACTGGTACTACCTTTAACTTGCCCTTCATCTTTTTCAGCGGAGAAGTTCAATCACTAATGTGTGTAGAAGAACAAGGTGCATCGAGCATTTATCCAGAGGGGTATATAGATTTTATATGCATGCAGTTTTCCTGAATAAGAGGTTTAGTGGCGAATAAATGTCAAATTAATCCAACTAGTGTTTACATATATCTTATTAACCAAGCGCGAGGGCCGTACTGGGAGAATATCGGCCCGAGGTCTTGACAGTACGGACCGAGCGCAGCGAGGTCCGTACAAAAAAGACCGAGGGCCGATATTCTTCCAGTACGGTCCCGAGCAAGCTTGGTTAATAAGAGATTTATTATACGACTGAAGTTCCAAGGGACACAAGTGCGGTATCATTCGGGACCATTCGGGACAGTGCCTGGTCCAATACTTAGAGAATATTGGACCGGCAATAGAGCATTTTGATTGGTTGATTTTAGTTTTTGGCCCTCTGACTGCCCGAGTCGTGTAATAAAATCTTATATCTACGCGTCGTGCTTTACATGAGATTCTCAGTTCACTAACATACATGGTGCTTAAAATGCCATACCCTAGCTCTTTCTGTCCAGGTGTAAGCGATTATGACAGTCTGTCCGCTACGCCTGAGGGCAAATAACCCCTCAGCGAAATTCATAAAGGAGATCAATCAAAAAAGCCCTTATCACAATTCCTCAACAATGCATTAATGCCAGCGAGTGCTTTAAAACGCTATTCATTTTGTAACGATCAACGTCCCTCTACTGACGTTAACCTGACAGAAACTAAAGGTGTTATGTTACCAAAGGGCGAGGCTTCTCATTGGTTCAACCGTCGTGCGAGGTGGTCACTTTCGGCTCGTCCTTTTCAACGCTCTACTGAGCGATCGGGATAAAAAACGTGCCTGCAATGGGTTGATTTTCCCGGGAAATACTCATCGATCGTCATTAACACCAGGGGTCCCGTTCTCCCATTGTTTTACGATTTCAGTCGGCTAGATAATCTCCTGGCGTGGCAGGAAGTTTTTCCAAACGTTTATGAGCCATACCACGAAAAATGACAAACGAAAGAGAGTCGGCAGGTTTTGGTTTACGAAATATCTGTCAATTTACGCAACCTGCCTCGCAAACAATGAGCAAGAGCAAGAGCTATTTCTCGATCAATGTACATAAACGCATTAGAACTTAAATTTTGTTGTCTTTATCTTGTTTCAGCTCTGTCACGAAAACACCCTATTATGTATATAGCACCTAACTCGCAAAAAAAAAAAGTAATCCCCTCAAATGCATCGACTGTTATAGTCAAAAACGAGTAAAAGAATCTACAAAATTGTTGATAGTTATGTAGACCTAACTTGAAGAAGATAAATGAATCTTGATTGGCGCGCCAAATTCAGTTCGAACTTACCGAATTTGGTTTACAGTTTCAGGCACGTATAGCAAAAAGTAAGGTGGATGTGGTGTTGCCAAAGCAATTCCATGTCTCGAAAATTAAAGATCCCAACTTATAGAGAAACTAACTTGAAAAAATCAGCTTTTCTTCAGTTCTTCATTGTGATATATCTTTTCACTTTTGATATGGTTTGTACAATTGTGATGAAAGAAATAATAAAAAAGCGTTCTGAAAAGCAGATCAATTAGCAACAGGAATGAAATTTTTCTCTAACAGGAAGGATTCCGTTTCAGATACATTCTAGCTCTTAATTTCAATGCATCGATTCTTTTCCTTTAAGACCTTAAAGTGAGCTTCGAATTTTCTTTTTCTCTCAGTTTTGATCAATATATCTTACAGTTGTTATACAATTTGAAAACTCAGGGCGACATCAAAACCTGTCTTTCAATTAGCATCGCATTCATTTCCACAAAGGACCCCTACGATATACAAAGGGAAATTAGTTAAATCCAAGGAAAATGATGTTCTGTACAAACCTGCTTTTTTTTTATGGCAATCTGTCTTTTAGAAGCTGATTATCTTTAACTTGATTAACTATGAAGACAATACTAAAGGTTGATTGCTTATATTCAAGGATTAGTCCAGAGCTCCTCTTCAAAGCCAGCAAATATAATGCAAAGCTTGTTGACATATATGTTTATGTCCACAATGAGGAAGAAAGAAACTCACTAATAATAATAATCAAAGTCATCAGCACTAAGGACTGGTTTTCTTAATATTTATGTGTTTTTAGCTCTCAATTCATAACTTGATTGAGCAGTTTTCTCCTATGGTTTTACTTAATTTTACTTCGTGATTGGTCTAAAAACTCGCGCTATTCTTTCAACCAATCAGAGGATTCCGTTCAGTAATTCTTAGACAGTTCCGCTTATCCTCAATCTCTCAGTTAGCTTACCGTATTTACTCCAATAAGCGCCGCGGCGCTTATTTAATTTATCGCGCCACAAGTGCGGCGCTTATTCGAGGGCGGCGCTTATTTAAACATTGTACCAGACAAATTTACTTTTACTATATTTTTATTCAACGGTACCCTTTGTATCTGTCAATTTTCCTATGGACTGATGCTAAACTGATAGTAAATCTAGAGTTACGAGAAAAATTTAAGCTATTTAAGCTTAGACATTATTTACCTGTGAGCACACTCAAACAACTGTACTATACTCTCATATATCCATATCTAACATATGGATTGATGTGCTGGGGAACTGCATACCAAACCAGGTTAAATAAAATCAAAATAAGTCAAAACAACGGTATCCGCAGCATCTTCTTTTCTAGCAAAAGAGAAAGTTCTACACCATATTTCACTCTATTAGAAATCTTAAGATTAGAGAACATTTTTAAATTAAAAATTGGCTCTCGCGTGCTTAAAATTCAATATCGAAAAAAGAATATACCTCCAGTCCTCTATGATCTTGCCCAACCAGCTTCAGCTGTCAATAATTACTCTATTAGGTATGCCCCTAAACAAAACTTGTACAGACCATTCTCTAGAACCAATTATGGTCTAGCAAGATTTAGTGTGGTGGCATCACAGATCTGGCAAACGATACCTATTAAAATAAAGTGTCACCCTGCCAAAAGCTTTAAAAAAGAATATAAACTCTTCCTACTTGGTAGGCAGACATCTTGAACAACTTTAACCTATCATAGAGCTCTATTTTACTATTTTAACTATTTAGTATATGTGTTATCTTCTTCAGTATATTTAACTTTCACCCATCCGTAACTGCTCTGTGGTAATGGCCAACTCGAAAGCTTAGCTCCTTTGGCTACTACACACTCTTTCCACTGCTTTGTGTAAATTCATGTATAGTTACAACTATCTTCTTTTTTTTTTCTACTATTTCTCTTTCTCGTTCTTGTATTTTTAGTAGAATAAGTGTGAAGAAAAGAATGAATGAATGAATGAGTAACGGAGGAGGAAAATGTACGGTGGCCTCCGGAACTCCCTTCACAGGTAAAAAAAAGAAAAAAGAAAAAAAGAAGAATTAAAGGCGGTAAAAATATTCGCCTGGCAAACCATGAATACGTGGGAATTCTTGAGCAACGAGAAAAGAGTTATTCAACTGATGGACTTCTTACCATTCTCCATTCACTCAAAATAGGCACTTTTTTGAAGAGACGATGGATAATTTTGACCGCCGTCGTTGGTAAGAGTCGCCAAGAAGTTCGATTAATTTTTCCAACGTTTGAATATGATTTTAGGCCCAGTTCAGACGCCGTACTTCAGCCGTACCGTATCAAATTCAACGAATTAAGTTCATGCGAAGTACGGCGTCTGAATAAATTCGGAACGGCTGAATTAATTTGGATCGGCTCGGTCAACTAATCCAGCCTGACTCAGCCGGAAAGAACGGCTGTAGACCGGCTTTGATTCAGACGCCGTGCTTCACACGAGCCGATTCAAATGCATAAATGATTTGGATGTATTTTTTCTGGTCGTTTTTACATGTGAGCTTGTGCAAAGGAGTGTTGCAGAAGAAAATGGCGCCTTGAAGACCGAGCTGAAACGATGCTGACAGCGAGATATTGAAAGAGCGCCCTACTCTACGCCTTTCGAACTGACACTGATTCGTCGGTCCGTCGGCTCTTTTGGAAATATGTAGTTGTCCTCTGCGTCAGAAACGTCCTTTCTCGCCTCTTTTGTGTATCGCTCGCAAAAAGCGACGCTTTTCCAGCATGGTAATCTTTGTTTTCTTCAAAACTTGAAAATTTATTGCGTATTGGAATTTCACAATTTAAGCAAGTTTATTTGGTTGCGTCGAAACACTTACTGATCAACCGCCGGACTTTATTTAGATACTTCTTTAAAGAAGTGACCAAATAAAATACTTAAAACTTCCTTACAACGACCATGCCTTACAAATAACTTTCGTTCTTTATGACACCTATCAAATTTGTTTCTTTCAACTGCGCCGACCCCGGCAACAAATTTCTTCCGTTAATTAATCTCGGCCGTAATAAGTTCGGCGTCTGAATCAATTCAGCAAGGATTAACTACTTTAGGTCGGCCTAAAGTTCAATTGACTCGGCTCGGCTGAAGTACGGCGTCTGAACCGGGCCCAAACTAGAGGGTAAAATGGGTTATTCTTGTCCTTTCCAAAATTCAGAGAAAATAACAAAGAAACAAACACAAAACGAAACTGAGAATCATCACCTATTGCTAAGAATATATGTGACTCACCAGAATCCGGTGTGGTGGCTTTTCTCTGCGGAAATATCACAGGGGGTGGCCAGAAACCTTCTCTAGGCGGCTGCACCACATTAACAGGCTGAGATGGACGGACAGATGGAACGAACAGCGGAGACGCGGCGTAGGTGTCCGGCGTCGTCCGCTAAGAGAACAAGGGGCTTTTGTATGTGCGAGATGCAGATCTCAAGCCTGTAAAAAGTGACCAGGGTAATAGTTCCTCTTGGGATTTTTGAGAAGTTACTATAACGTCAGCAATGAGAATGTTTCATTTTGTCACACATGTTCTTTAGTTTCAGCTCACGGGCTAAGTTGCTGACATTGTTGCCTTACAGTGATTATCCCGTTTCCACAGTGAGGAAAAAATATAACTGTTTCCATCCTTAGTTATTCTCCTTCCCATCCAAGTATTTGCCAAGTCCCCGAAAATTCGCCCAAACCCGTTTACATTCCAGGGTGGAGAGATAGAATGTCAGTAAAATGTGTGAGGTGACATGTCTGGCTCTAGAGTGTACTTAAGCCTTGTCTCGCACCCAATGCTTCAAATTCGGAGTAAATCGCGCTAACCCTTGCATCGCAGTTTAACCTGTCTGCTTAACAACATACAAACGCTCTGTGAAAAGTACATGTTCTCATTGCAGTTTAGAAGTCACAGCCGCGGATGATTCACAACTTGCCAAGTTAGTCATCTTTGTATATGTGCACGATCCTTCGCAGTAAAGCACTATTTAAGCAATAGTGAAAATCAGACCTGAAAAAAATTCATGGCCTGTACGGGATTCGAACCACTGACCTCTGCGATACTAGTGCAGTGCTCTACCAATTGAGCTAACAAGCCAACTGGGAGCAGGCCATCAAATTAATTCGACATAAACCCGTAGATGATAAATCAAACAACAAATATATATGAAATACATATATATGAACTGCGGTTATGAAACGTATATGTGCACGATCCTTCGCAGTAAAGCACTATTTAAGCAATAGTGAAAATCAGATCTGAAAAAAATTCATGGCCTTTCAATTCACTATTGCTTATATCAAGCAGTTGCTAAGCTAACTGACAGTCAACATTCACGACGGGAGCAGAACTGTTAGCTTAAAGGACGTAAAGTCAGCAGAGTGACAGTGACTTTCCAAAAAGAAACCACAACTTTGAGTTTAAATTTACAAGACATGTTTCGACATTCTCATGTCATCTTCAGTTGCAAATGAGCTTTTAACGGTTGTACATTTGAATCTATATTAAGGTACGTTACAGATTAAGTGTCAGGGCTTACGTTACAATTTGAATATTAAATACGCGAAAAATGTAAATAGCGCGCACTTGACTAGATCAAAAAATAGTACTACTACTACTAATAATAATGATAATAATAATAATGATAAAATAAACGACCAAGGAACAACATAATTAAAAGGAAAGAGACAATTCTAGATGCTTCAATTGTGATTAAGAATGGACTTTTCCCACTTAATACGCAATGCTTCTTTGATCTTAATTTGGTATTTTGAAGCGGCAGAATCTAAGAAAAATAATCCTTCTCCTACTAGGCAGAACGCCTCTTCTAACTCCGGTAAACCTTCTTCGCACTATTATAAACTTCCCTATGTTGGTCGGTTTTCAAACATCGCTGAGACTAAGTTAAGACAACTACTCAAACGTTATTGTAGAGCTGATTTAGATGTTAAGTTAGCCTTCAGTACGTTTAAACTCAGAAACATGTTCACTGTGAAAGATTCAGTACCGCTAGGTCTACGTTCGTGTGTCGCTTATAAACTTTCGTGTGCTGGTTGTAATGTGAGTTATAGTGGTGAGACCACTCGCCACATTTGTACACGAGTTCGTGAGTACCTCTTGTCGGACAAAACTTCGCATATTTACAAGCACCTGCAATCATCAAGGGCCTGTCTTGACTCTTATGATACTGAATATTTCACGATCTTAGATTCTGTGCGGGAGGTCCAGGGTTCCAGCCCCGTCCGGACAAACACTCAAGGTGTTTAAATTATTGATAGGAATATAACATCAAGAAATGGCTAGATATTTTAGTCTTTCTATAACATCAAGAAATGGTTAGATATTCTAGTCTTCTCGGAAAGAGACGAGTAAATGGAGGTCCTGTCTCCTGCAGGGTTAGGGGAAGGAGACGTTAATTTCCAACACACGAGATTACTATGTGATGGATTTCCTTCCCTGGAGTGGGTCAGGTCCGTTAATAGCAAGTCCACATCAGATGTTTAGCTGCCACCACTGACCTGCTCTAACAAATAAAACCTACTTACTTACTTACCCTTCGAAAAGAAATGGCAATTTACCGTTAATTACGAAGGAATCAGCATTAAGCATAAGGGAAGGCCATATAATCACATAAAATAGAAAGGATCGCATATACAAAATGGCAGTGGAAGCAGTAAGTTATTATTTACAACCTTCACCAAAAGAGCAACAAGGATAGTTCTTCGATAATGGCTTAGAAGCAAAAGTATTGAGCTAATTCCAAGCGATATTTAGCGGCACTCTAGTTTCATGACATGACTGACACGAAGGAAAATACACTGCACTGATTCAAGCAAGCATATCCCAGTGCTGTGATCTGATTGGTGCTATTCGACGTTTTACAACCAATAATTAAAGCAAGAAAAGCACGCAAGTAATTTTGTCCTTGCCTTAAACTTCAATAAATTCAACGCATGGAAAATCATTTTCATAAAGATTATGCAATGAAGACTTGAGTTACAGCGTATGTGAATTTGGAAACTACATCACAAAAAATTGGAAAAATCACGTGATTTTACTAAGATCATCGTGACTTGTTTAAGGATTTCGTTTGTCATGAATTCAGTCGACGAGAAAGTACGAGAAGGACTGCCGAGTGTCATGCGTGACCCGAATTGCACTAGTTTTTCGTAACCTAGCTCTGTGATTGGTCCAGAAAACTCCCAACACTATCCCAACCAATCAGTTGCAAAACTAAAACCAACTAAGGCTTGATTGCCAGCGCATGGCTGGTTTAACTTTGAGTTTTTATTGGCTCTTTTTGGTATTTCCTTTTTTCTGATTGGTTGTTTTCAGTGGTCGTGATTACTTTGGTTTTGCATTTACGAAACACGACCAAAAACTACACTAGTGCTCTAAGTTAGCCCTGATTTAGTTACTTTTCTTACTTTAACATGTGAAAGAACTAAATAAAATAGGAGGAGAAGAGAAAATAAAAGTTATCTGATGAAATACTGATTTTATGAGTTTAACTTCTCTGATAATTGTCTTCACTTTTTTGTGTGTGTCCTAGGGATCCAACTTGATTTACGCATGTTCCCAAATACTTGATACACTCATGGATAAGATTTTAGCATTCATCGACAAGATTTAGGCATTCATACGACAAATGTTGGGTCGTTTGGGGTGACCCTCTTTGTTCTCCCCCATCCTAGCATCAGCACTGCACTGATTAGGCCCAGAAGGCCGAAACAGGACTGTCTGCAGTTATATATATATATATATTTCATTCAAGGTTGCTGCTCGCAGGTTGCAAGAGACCTTCTTTCATTTTGTTATTGACTTTCCCTACCATTCCAACAAAATGTCTAACGCTTTGTCTCCTTTTTTCACTGTCGAACGTTACTTTATTGTACTCATGCAATAAGGAAACAATCCAATAAAGGGACTAAATAAAACTATTTGGCTCCTACTTACTCGCAATTTCTGAGCTTGTTTCGATACTTTGTAGGATACGCAATTTTGAAGCTGATTAGTAACAAAATTTTAAAAAAAACTCTCGTTTTGCCTTCGAACGATTAGTTCAAACAGCATCCTAAAAATACAATGAAATGCTTATACAAAAAGACACAATTTATCACATTTAAACGTAAAGGAGAAATCTCACTAACCCCAAGACTAACTTCTGGCCACAAAGGTCAAAATCCGTTATCTTCCCGGAAATCAAAATAACTTTGTTAAGCAATTACTAGGAAAAATGCCCGAACCGTTGATCACAATTTCCTTCTGACATAAACTAAGATAATCGGGCAATGGGGACAACTGATTACTCTCCAAGTTCAATAGAAATTCTTTATACATGCATATGACTGTAATAACCTTACATAATCCACGAGCAAAGACCTGTAAGTAAACGCTGGCAACGTTTCAAGACGTTTTAACTTCGACGTAAAATGTTACGCCCGAAATCCTGTTAATAGATTACTACTTCATTTATGTTAGATGAAAAAATATCACTTTTTATCACGTTATCAGTGGAAGATGTTTGCAATATAATCAGTACATCGTCTAATGCCTCATGCTCCCTGGATCCAATCCCTACATGGCTTGTGAAGTCTTGTCTTGACGTCCTTGCGCCCTCCATTACTCGCATGGTAAATTTGTCTATTCGCCACGCCTATGTTCCCGACGATTGGAAAACTGCAATTGTGAAACCTCTATTAAAGAAACCCGGTCTAGAGTTAACTTATAAAAACTTCCGTCCGGTAAGCAATCTAACATTCATCTCCAAGATCGTCGAAAAGGCGGTTCTTTCTCAATTGTTTAAGCACTGTGAATACAATGCTCCTCTGCCGAAGTTACAATCAGGGTTTAGAAGATTTCACTCTACCGAAACTGCCTTGCTTAAGGTTCAAAGTGATATTCTTATGTCAATGGACCATCAGGAAATTACGCTTCTTGTGCTACTGGATCTAAGCGCTGCTTTTGATACAATCGATCATTAGATTCTCCTTAATGTTCTTGAAAGCGATTTTGGAATCATTGGCTCTGCCCATAAATGGTTTGCGTCTTATCTGTCTGGCCGAAAACAACGTGTTCTCATAAACGATCGAACATCAGATGATTTTCATTTGAACTGCGGTGTCCCACAAGGCAGCTGTATGGGTCCTATTTTATTCATATTATACATATCTCGACTATATCACGTGATCGCTAACCATCTCCCCTCTGCTCACGGATATGCCGATGATACACAACTTTATCTGTCGTTTAGACCCAATGACATATCTTCGCAAGACCACGCCATAGCTGCTCTTGAAGCCTGCATTTCGGATGTCCGCTCATGGTTGATTTATAATCGCCTGTTAATTAACGATTCTAAAACCGAATTCTTAGTTGTTGGTTCCCGCCATCAATTATCAAAAATCGCAATTGATTCCATCACAGTCGGTAATTCTACCATTCAGCCTCTCAACAGTGTTCGCAACCTGGGTTCCTGGTTTGACTCCAATATGTCCATGTCCATTCACATTGGTAAGATCTGCAGCAAAGCTTTTCATGGATTGTATAAAATTCGCCAAATTAGGAAATTCCTCAGTCCTGAGTCCACGAAGACTCTTGTTCACGCATTTGTGACTTCGCATTTAGACTATTGCAACTCCCTTTTATTTGGCGTACCCAAGTACCAGACAGAGCGTCTTCAGAAGGTGCTTAACGCCGCTGCTCGACTAATTTTTAGGATTCCCAAGTTTCACCACATCTCGTCCGCCTTATATAATCTTCACTGGCTTCCTGTGGCTTATCGCGTCCATTTTAAGTTGTTACTTTTAATTTATAAAGCTTTAAATAACCAAGGCCCACTATACATAAAAGAATATCTGCAGCCACACAGTGTCAAGGGTCATCAGCTACGTTCCTGCGATCAGGGTCTCCTTAAGGTCCCAAGAACTAACTTTAAGACCTTTGGTGATCGTGCCTTTGCCCGTTCTGGACCTTTTTTGTGGAACGAACTGCCGCTTGAAATTCGAAACAGTCCAAGTGTAACGATTTTTAAGTCAAAGCTTAAGACACATCTATTCAAGCTGGCTTACAGTTTGTTTTGATATTTTGTCGTTTATCATTTTAATATTTGTAGTTAATAATGTTGTAAAGCGCTTTAGAATATTTTATAATTTTAGCGCTTTAGAAATGTAAATTATTATTATTATTATTATTATTTTTGTATGGCTAGTCGTGCTAACTTCAAAACCTTCTCGTTAAAACAATATGTATAGAAATTAGCTTGAGCAAGATATAAAAGGTCAAAACACTTAAAAGTTCTCCTTTTGAGTGTCCAAAGTTCTACGTGCTCGTAACAGCAGTTCAACTTTTTGAGTCAATTGAAGTCCATAATGGCACTTGTTGAGTTTGACGTTGGCCTTCTTTTGGTTGCCCCTGCTTTGCAAAGTATATTCTTGATGTCATCAGTATCTTACTGGTTTCAGCTCCAAATATCAACATTTGTAGGTAACTACAAACTCTCCGAATTCCAATGCTCACTGCCTCAGCCGTTAAATAAAAGAATCCAAATTTAGAAAAGATCGTTGAGTTGTCATAACATTTTTCCTAAGACATGAAAAGATACACTGCACAACAAGATTTTCATAGAAGATATTTCCTTTTTTCGCTCCTATCATCTTTCTTAGAGATTGCTGTCATCTTAGGTTTGTCCACTCGATTGCATCGCATCTCAAATAGCTGGGGCAAAAAGATAAACTTTTAACCCGATTAGAAGCAAAACAACAGCAAAAGTATCACTGCTGAAATATAAAAAATAAAGTATGATTTAAAGCCACTTACTACTTTTTTGAGTAAAAATTATAAACAGATTAGTTACTTGCTTCAGCGTCTAAACATCGTTGAAATCCAAGCTAATGTCATCACCAATGAGTACAAATGGTGCCCAGTACTTCACCTCCTTGAACTTTTCAATATCTCTCATACACTTCATGGCGTGATTGAGAGCTTCACTTGTCTTCTTTCCTTTAGCAAGCACACCGTAGAAGTAACTCATGAACTCCAGGGTTCCCTCGTCGTCAATCGCCCACAAGGTTACCACAACAGATCTAGCACCAGCACCCAAAAGTGCTCGCGCCATGCCTACCACACCCTCAGCCATAACCTCCCCACGAGCAGTGTGACAGCAACTTAATACAACAAGACGTGCTCGCAGCCCAGATTCTAGCACATCTTTCATCGTCATGAGGTAGTCTTCCTCTTGAGGTTGTGAGTTTTGTCTTCTGGTGTTTGGTGCCAGAAACACTTCTCCAGTTTCCATTTTACCATGCGCTGCAATGTGTACTAAAGCCACCGATGACAGTCGTTTTAACACTTCATCTTTTGTTGCCATTTCTCCAGTGAGAGGGGTGATACTGAGGATACGTCCGATCACCTCCACTTCTCTCCGTGCTCCTGGAAGTTGCAGCAGACTTCTTCCCTGATAGGTAATATCTTTGAAACATGGGTCTCCAACAAGCAATGCACCAGTCCTCATATGGAATTGAGCTGGGCAATCATGAATCAATTGCAAGGTCGTCAAGGACGGAAGCACACGAATTCTGAAAGAATCACTTAGATATGTTGAATTCGAGTCCTCCAATGCTGGATAAGGTACAAGGCAAAATGGCCCCTCAGGAACAAATGTAAGCTCTTTGCCTTCGATCAAATCAGCAATGGGGGTAACGATGATTTCATGAAGCTTCTGTAAAGCCTTGAATTTCGAGTACCACACATTAATTGGGATTGCGTCGTCCGCCACTTCCTCCCGTTTCGGCGAATCAAGCAAAGGATTACTGCATTTAACAGCTTCTCTTGTACCAATCTCCTCCAGGGCGATTTTGTTCAGGTGCTCAATAAAAAACTCCAAATCATGCTCATACATGAAATTATTTACATGTACCTTTCTCATCTGGATATTATCGTTACTGAGGATTACCCAGAAGTAAACGCAAGGACCATTTATAGCCATGAAAACTGTGCTCGATGGAACATAACTCAGAGAAACGCATGAGGTGCTGTTCGTTAAAAGATCACCCGGCTGATATCTTGTGTCGATGAGATCCTTCAGAGATTGAGCACGTCCTTTTTCTGCGGCAAGAAGAGCCTTCACGACGTTACCTTGCTTTAGATTTGTACGCCAAAAACCTTTGTACGCCGTTTGGTACTGATTACGATAGCAAATCTTCCACTGATCGTTGAGTTGAAGACTGGCCCTTATATCATCATAAACCTCTACGCTCGACTGAAAGTAAATAAACGCCTTCAAGAGGTTTCCTAAGCACTCAAAACTTGTGCCAAGAGAACAGAGTGAGCACGCCTCTCCAACCTTGTCTCCTACTTCTTTGGCAATATCTAGGTGACGTTCAGCACACTCGATTGTTGCTTTAAACTCTCCTTGACTTAGACGAATGCTGCTAAGAAGGCAATAGCTTTTTCCCTCTCCCGCCTTGTCTTCCAACTCTTTAGAAATTTCTAGATAACGTTGATGGTACTCGAGCGCTGTTTTGAGCTGTCCTAGACGTAAATAAGTGCAGCCGAGATTGGCATAGCTTTTTCCCTCTCCGGCCTTGTCTCCCACTTCTTTAGCAATTTCTAGATGACGTTGATGGTACCCGATTGCTGTTTTGAACTGTCCTAGACTGCTATAAGTGCTGCCGAGATTGGCATAGCTTTTTCCCTCTCCGGCCTTGTCTCCCAATTCTTTAGCAATTTCTAGATGACGTTGATGGTACCCGATTGCTGTTTTGAACTGTCCTAGACCTTGATAATCGCAGCCGAGATTGCCATAACTTCTTCCCTCTCCGGCCTTGTCTCCCACTTCTTTAGCAATTTCTAGATGACGTTGATGGTACCCGATTGCTGTTTTAAACTGTCCTAGATTGCGATAAGTGCTGCCGAGATTGGCATAGCCTTTTCCCTCTCCGGCCTTGTCTCCCACTTCTTTAGCAATTTCTAGATGACGTTGATGGTACCCGATTGCTGTTTTGAACTGTCCTAGACTGCCATAAGCGCAGCCGAGATTGCCATAACTACTTCCCTCTCCGGCCTTGTCTCCCACTTCTTTAGCAATTTCTAGATGACGTTGATGGTACCCGATTGCTGTTTTGAACTGTCCTAGACTGCGATAAGCGCAGCCGAGATTGGCATAACTTCTTCCCTCTCCGGCCTTGTCTCCCACTTCTTTAGCAATTTCTAGATGACGTTGATGGTACCCGATTGCTGTTTTGAACTGTCCTAGACCTTTATAAGCAATGCCGAGATTGCCATAACTTCTTCCCTCTCCGGCCTTGTCTCCCACTTCTTTAGCAATTTCTAGATCACGTTGATGGTACCCGATTGCTGTTTTGAACTGTCCTAGATCTTGATAAGCGCAGCCGAGATTGGCATAACTTTTTCCCTCTCCGGCCTTGTTTCCCACTTCTTTAGCAATTTCTAGATGACGTTGATGGTACCCGATTGCTGTTTTGAACTGTCCTAGACTGTCATAGGCAATGCCGAGATTGGCATAGCTTGCTCCCTCTCCGGCCTTGTCTCTCAATTCTTTAGCAATTTCTAGATGACGTTGATGGTACCCGATTGCTGTTTTGAACTGTCCTAGACCTTTATAAGCAATGCCGAGATTGCCATAACTTCTTCCCTCTCCGGCCTTGTCTCCCACTTCTTTAGCAATTTCTAGATGACGTTGATGGTACCCGATTGCTGTTTTGAACTGTCCTAGAATGCCATAAGCGCAGCCAAGATTGCAATTACTAGTACCCTCTCCGGCCTTGTCTCCCACTTCTTTAGCAATTTCTAGATGACGTTGATGGTACCCGATTGCTGTTTTGAACTGTCCTAGACTGCCATAAGCGCAGCCGAGATTGCAATTACTAGTACCCTCTCCGGCTTTCTCTCCCACTTCTTTAGCAATTTCTACATGACGTTGATGGTACCCGATTGCTGTTTTGAACTGTCCTAGACTGCGATAAGCGCAGCCGAGATTGGCATAACCTTTTCCCTCTCCGGCCTTGTTTCCCACTTCTTTAGCAATTTCTAGATGACGTTGATGGTACCCGATTGCTGTTTTGAACTGTCCTAGACCTTGATAAGCGCAGCCGAGATTGGCATAACTTATTCCCTCTCCGGCCTTGTCTCCCACTTCTTTAGCAATTTCTAGATCACGTTGATGGTACCCGATTGCTGTTTTGAACTGTCCTAGATCTTGATAAGCGCAGCCAAGATTGGAATAACTTTTTCCCTCTCCGGCCTTGTCTCCCACTTCTTTAGCAATTTCTAGATGACGTTGATAGTACCCGATTGCTGTTTTGAACTGTCCTAGACTGTCATAAGCAATGCCGAGATTGGCATAGCTTGCTCCCTCTCCGGCCTTGTCTCCCAATTCTTTAGCAATTTCTAGATGACGTTGATGGTACCCGATTGCTGTTTTGAACTGTCCTAGAATGCGATAAGCGCAGCCGAGATTGCAATTACTAGTACCCTCTCCGGCCTTGTCTCCCAATTCTTTAGCAATTTCTAGATGACGTTGATGGTACCCGATTGCTGTTTTGAACTGTCCTAGAATGCGATAAGCGCAGCCGAGATTGCAATTACTAGTACCCTCTCCGGCCTTGTCTCCCAATTCTTTAGCAATTTCTAGATGAGGTTGATGGTACCCGATTGCTGTTTTGAACTGTCCTAGAATGCCATAAGCGCAGCCGAGATTGCAATTACTAGTACCCTCTCCCGCCTTGTCTCCCACTTCTTTAGCAATTTCTAGATGACGTTGATGGTACCCGATTGCTGTTTTGAACTGTCCTAGAATGCCATAAGCGCAGCCGAGATTGCAATTACTAGTACCCTCTCCGGCCTTGTCTCCCACTTCTTTAGCAATTTCTAGATGACGTTGATGGTACCCGATTGCTGTTTTGAACTGTCCTAGACTGCCATAAGCGCAGCCGAGATTGCAATTACAAGTACCCTCTCCGGCCTTGTCTCCCACTTCTTTAGCAATTTCTAGATGACGTTGATGGTACCCGATTGCTGTTTTGAACTGTCCTAGACTGCGATAAGCGCAGCCGAGATTGGCATAACTTCTTCCCTCTCCGGCCTTGTCTCCCAATTCTCTAGCAATTTCTAGATGACGTTGATGGTACCCGATTGCTGTTTTGAACTGTCCTTGACCTTTATAAGCAATGCCGAGATTGGCATAACTTCTTCCCTCTCCGGCCTTGTCTCCCACTTCTTTAGCAATTTCTAGATGACGTTGATGGTACCCGATTGCTGTTTTGAACTGTCCTAGATTTTGATAAGCGCAGCCGAGATTGGCATAACTTCTTCCCTTTCCGGCCTTGTCTCCCACTTCTTTAACAATTTCTAGATGACGTTGATGGTAACCGATTGCTGTTTTAAACTGTCCTAGACTGCGATAATCGCAGCCGAGACTGGCATAACTTTTTCCCTCTCCGGCCTTGTCTTCCACTTCTTTAGCAATTTCTAGATGACGTTGATGGTACCCGATTGCTGTTTTGAACTGTCCTAGACTGCGATAAGCGCAGCCGAGATTGGCATAACTTCTTCCCTCTCCGGCCTTGTCTCCCAATTCTCTAGCAATTTCTAGATGACGTTGATGGTACCCGATTGCTGTTTTGAACTGTCCTAGACCTTTATAAGCAATGCCGAGATTGCCATAACTTCTTCCCTCTCCGGCCTTGTCTCCCACTTCTTTAGCAATTTCTAGATGACGTTGATGGTACCCGATTGCTGTTTTGAAGTGTCCTAGAATGCAATAAGCGCAGCCGAGATTGCAATTACTAGTACCCTCTCCGGCCTTGTCTCCCACTTCTTTAGCAATTTCTAGATGACGTTGATGGTACCCGATTGCTGTTTTGAACTGTCCTAGACCTTTATAAGCAATGCCGAGATTGGCATAACTTCTTCCCTCTCCGGCCTTGTCTCCCACTTCTTTAGCAATTTCTAGATGACGTTGATGGTACCCGATTGCTGTTTTGAACTGTCCTAGAATGCCATAAGCGCAGCCGAGATTGCAATTACTAGTACCCTCTCCGGCCTTGTCTCCCACTTCTTTAGCAATTTTTAGATGACGTTGATGGTAACCGATTTCTGTTTTGAACTGTCCTAGACTGCCATAAGCGCAGCCGAGATTGCAGTTACTAGTACCCTCTCCGGCTTTTTCTCCCACTTCTTTAGCAATTTCTAGATGACGTTGATGGTACCCGATTGCTGTTTTGAACTGTCCTAGATCTTGATAAGCGCAGCCGAGATTGGCATAACCTTTTCCCTCTCCGGCCTTGTCTCCCACTTCTTTAGCAATTTGTAGATGACGTTGATGGTACCCGATTGCTGTTTTGAACTGTCCTAGACTGCGATAAGCGCAGCCGAGATTGGCATAACTTCTTCCCTCTCCGGCCTTGTCTCCCAATTCTCTAGCAATTTCTAGATGACGTTGATGGTACCCGATTGCTGTTTTGAACTGTCCTAGACCTTTATAAGCAATGCCGAGATTGCCATAACTTCTTCCCTCTCCGGCCTTGTCTCCCACTTCTTTAGCAATTTCTAGATAACGTTGATGGTACCCGATTGCTGTTTTGAACTGTCCTAGATTTTGATAAGCGCAGCCGAGATTGGCATAACTTCTTCCCTCTCCGGCCTTGTCTCCCACTTCTTTAGCAATTTCTAGATGACGTTGATGGTAACCGATTGCTGTTTTAAACTGTCCTAGACTGCGATAATCGCAGCCGAGACTGGCATAACTTTTTTCCTCTCCGGCCTTGTCTTCCACTTCTTTAGCAATTTCTAGATGACGTTGATGGTACCCGATTGCTGTTTTGAACTGTCCTAGACTGCGATAAGCGCAGCCGAGATTGGCATAACTTCTTCCCTCTCCCGCCTTGTCTCCCAATTCTCTAGCAATTTCTAGATGACGTTGATGGTACCCGATTGCTGTTTTGAACTGTCCTAGACCTTTATAAGCAATGCCGAGATTGGCATAACTTCTTCCCTCTCCGGCCTTGTCTCCCACTTCTTTAGCAATTTCTAGATGACGTTGATGGTACCCGATTGCTGTTTTGAATTGTCCTAGAATGCCATAAGCGCAGCCGAGATTGCAATTACTAGTACCCTCTCCGGCCTTGTCTCCCACTTCTTTAGCAATTTCTAGATGACGTTGATGGTACCCGATTGCTGTTTTGAACTGTCCTAGACTGCCATAAGCGCAGCCGAGATTGCAATTACTAGTACCCTCTCCGGCTTTTTCTCCCACTTCTTTAGCAATTTCTAGATGACGTTGATGGTACCCGATTGCTGTTTTGAACTGTCCTAGATCTTGATAAGCGCAGCCGAGATTGGCATAACCTTTTCCCTCTCCGGCCTTGTTTCCCACTTCTTTAGCAATTTCTAGATGACGTTGATGGTACCCGATTGCTGTTTTGAACTGTCCTAGATCTTGATAAGCGCAGCCGAGATTGGCATAACTTCTTCCCTCTCCGGCCTTGTCTCCCACTTCTTTAGCAATTTCTAGATGACGTTGATGGTACCCGATTGCTGTTTTGAACTGTCCTAGACTGCGATAATCGCAGCCGAGACTGGCATAACTTTTTCCCTCTCCGGCCTTGTCTTCCACTTCTTTAGCAATTTCTAGATGACGTTGATGGTACCCGATTGCTGTTTTGAACTGTCCTAGACTGCGATAAGCGCAGCCGAGATTGGCATAACTTCTTCCCTCTCCGGCCTTGTCTCCCAATTCTCTAGCAATTTCTAGATCACGTTGATGGTACCCGATTGCAGTTTTGAACTGTCCTAGACCTTTATAAGCAATGCCGAGATTGCCATAACTTCTTCCCTCTCCGGCCTTGTCTCCCACTTCTTTAGCAATTTCTAGATGACGTTGATGGTACCCGATTGCTGTTTTGAACTGTCCTAGATCTTGATAAGCGCAGCCGAGATTGGCATAACTTTTTCCCTCTCCGGCCTTGTTTCCCACTTCTTTAGCAATTTCTAGGTGACGTTGATGGTACCCGATTGCTGTTTTGAACTGTCCTAGATCTTGATAAGCGCAGCCGAGATTGGCATAACTTCTTCCCTTTCCGGCCTTGTCTCCCACTTCTTTAGCAATTTCTAGATGACGTTGATGGTACCCGATTGCTGTTTTGAACTGTCCTAGACTGCGATAATCGCAGCCGAGACTGGCATAACTTTTTCCCTCTCCGGCCTTGTCTTCCACTTCTTTAGCAATTTGTAGATGACGTTGATGGTACCCGATTGCTGTTTTGAAGTGTCCTAGACTGCGATAAGCGCAGCCGAGATTGGCATAACTTCTTCCCTCTCCGGCCTTGTCTCCCACTTTTTTAGCAATTTCTAGATGACGTTGATGGTACCCGATTGCTGTTTTGAACTGTCCTAGACCTTTATAAGCAATGCCGAGATTGCCATAACTTCTTTCCTCTCCGGCCTTGTCTCCCACTTCTTTAGCAATTTCTAGATGACGTTGATGGTACCCGATTGCTGTTTTGAACTGTCCTAGACTGCCATAAGCGCAGCCGAGATTGCCATAACTTTTTCCCTCTCCGGCCTTGTCTCCCACTTCTTTAGCAATTGCTAGATGACGTTGATGGTACCCGATTGCTGTTTTGAACTGTCCTAGAATGCCATAAGCGCAGCCGAGATTGCAATTACTAGTACCCTCTCCGGCCTTGTCTCCCACTTCTTCAGCAATTTCTAGATGACGTTGATGGTACCCGATTGCTGTTTTGAACAGTCCTAGACCTTGATAAGTGCAGCCGAGACTGGCACAATTGTTTCCCATAACCTTTAATTTAGCATTAGATTTTCTCAATAACTGAATCAGGCGTTCGCTATTGTTGTCAATCTTTAAACGTGTCAAGGATAGATAAATTGTAAATGGATGTGCAAGCAAGTGGTGGGAATGCGTTGTTCATTAATTAACCTAAAAAAATGGAGTCCTAACCGGAAGTTGGGTTTCTTTTAGAGTTTTGGTCTTTTTGTTTATCTTAGAGTGAACTAACCAGCTCTCAGGTGCAAATATTATTTTAGTTCTCTGTGTCAAGGTGAAGCTTGTCTAGAGACACAAATTAGGGGCCTTCAGCTCAAAATTTGTTAATGACTTTTTAAAATGAATTTATTTTAAAGTGAATTTTGTGCAATAATTGAAAGAGCCCTTTGAGAATGCTTTAGCTCCTAATAACTACTTAGTGCGACCTCAGCCTGAGAGGCCCTACCAGGAGTGTAAACTAACACCCCCGCCGGCATAGTTCTTGGAGTCACTGGGACGCACGAACCACTCAGCCACGACATGGCAACAGTCCCAGTGAGTAGGACTTGGCGCAGGACTGTAGAGAAGCGATTCAGGGGGCTCAATTACAGCTAAAGCAGCATTGAAAAACTTGCTAAGGATAGGCGGGGCTGGAAGGATTTCGTTGCTGCCCTATGTGCCACACAGGCATGACGGGCAGTAAGTAAGTCTGTAAGAGCGGTCCCGTCGATTTTGCTTGAGACAGATTTCGCTCATTTCTTGTGTGTTGTGTTCTTGTGTACGTATAATAAAACCACAATCCGTTTGATCGGATCTGTTTTATTTTTCAGAGTTTTACGGAAATTAAATTTTACTCGAGTGAATGCCTGCCGTGACACTTTTCAAGACTTTAATTTGAGACAACTTTGGAGGACAATTTACAAAAAACTACAGAGCTCAGCAAAAAAAAAATACCACAACCATGTATACTAATTCTATCTTATCTTTTGAGGTCCTTTCGTGAACAACACTGTAGTGTCTGTAAGGTACACTTCGTGTGCCATACATGATATAGGTAAACAGGAAATGTAAGAGAGGATTGAATCATTAAAGTAGCATGGCAGATGTATAGATTAGATTCGTGTGTATCCATTTCCATCGACTTTAGAACGTGACAATCACGTTTCAATCAAGGAAACAGGAAGACTTAAATGACACTATCGGTTCGCTTAAGTCACACACGCGAAAACCGATCAAATTCAAGGTAAATTTTTGAAAAAGTGGGGCGTTCTTAACTGATCTAACTAACACAGCTACGATGTAGATGCCATAGAAAAGGGAACTACAGAAAAAACATTTGCGGCCCGACCTTTTCGAGGACTTTAAAACTCCGCGAACTTACTTGACTTTCGCAATCTCCAAGTTTAGCCGCCATTTTGAGGGACTTGTCAACATGAAGCGTAGCAGATAGAAATCAAGCAGGTAGATGTAAAACCGTCAGAATTACAAACGAAAGCAATTTAAATGAACTTTGCTTTCAGTTCAAGCGATGAAATTTGCAACTATTTGTTAAAGTTACCATTCCCACATCCCCATGCGACTATTTCTTCCAAAATTTAAGCACTACAACTAGTGTTCGAATTCCCCTCGTCGATTCCACCTTAAGAAATAACCTGTGTCACCCAAACTTCGACTCGACTGTGAAGCACGAATCACATAACGCAACTGCTTTATCTTCGAGGCATTATCATGCTGGTAATTTGATTTTCTGATCGGCAAGAACGTTGACCGGGAAGCGATCGCCATATTTACCTCAAAGTGACCGCTGACCAGCCGCTTAGTGAAAACAGTACGGCTCAGTGGCGAGGGGCAGGGTGTGGGGTGGGTGCGGGCAGATTGTCAGAAGCTTAAGACTCTTGGGAATATTCCAATATATTCATTAAAGTATCATAATATGCATTACGATTCTCAGTCTTTGTGCAAAAGCATGCTTTGTGTCGCAGACAACCTTTGTTTTGCTTGGTATTCTTTTTACATTTCGTTCCAAAAAGGACTGGCATCAGTTCACAGATTTATAAAAAAATCTTTACCATGTAAATAAATGTGTTTAGATAATTGAGATAACCATTGAACGTCTTGCCCTGGTAACGGCAACAGAGCAACGGAGTTCACACGACATAATTACATTAGCAACTGCATACAAGATTGCACCGACAAAGAATCTAAAAATTCAAATTCTCAGCCTGTATTTTCTGAGCCTGAAGAGCTAAAGAAACTTAAAGAACCTTTCGAGAAACTAAGTGATCGGCAAACAAAGAAAGTGAGACATCACTATTTTACTGTTTCCATGCTTAAGAAAATCTGTAATTTCTACAAGCTCCCATTTAAATCTAGAGATTCCAAAGCTGTTTTAACGTCAAAAAGGAAGGTAATGACCCATAAATGCCAGTGCTCAGTGGAAGGATAGTTTCACCATCAAGCAGTGATGCAATGGACCTTGTTGCTGTCTATAATGGAGAGATTGTGAGTTGGTTATGAAAATTACTTTTTTTCTGTTTTGCTTTGACTTTGTGACGTGGTTTTATTCACAGTCCGAACAGACAGGCGTCACTCTAACGTAATGTTTTAACAGGAAAACAAACAGTATCATTTTATTTCCAAGCAGCTATATGTTCAGCCGTTTTTAGCCACCATTTTTTCAGAACAAAGCATATGTATATATATATATATAATTATATATATAACTAACTGCAGACAGTACTGTTTCGGCCTTCTGGGCCTCATCAGTGCAGTTTTTTTATGTTTAAGGTGGACGGCCGGGCCCCCGATGAAGGGCGTGTGCAATGCCCGCCGACCAACAGGACTAATCCCACCCATGGCTTGCGTGCAATGCCTTAGGGTTAGGGTCCACCAGAAACGAGGGTCACCAGACGCCAAACTCGCTGGGGAATCGAACCCCACCTCACAGAAACAAAAATTGGGTACACAGAACTAAAACGAACAAGGACAAACAGACCAGTGCAGTACACCAACAAAGGAGACCAGCACATGGACAACAAAACAAATACTCACGAAAGGCTACTGTGCAGTGCACCAACAAAGGATACCCAGCACAAGCAGCGGACAGACACACTTACAAAGTAGACAGAATGAACGATACTAGCCCAGTGCAGTGCACCAACGAAGGAGACCCAGCACATGGGTTACGAAACAGATACTAACAATTAGGCTACTGTGCAGTACACCAAAGAAGGAGACCCAGCACAAGCAGCACAAAGACACGCTCACTCAAGCAAAAGATCACACGTCACTCAAACAAAAGAAGAACGAGGCTACTGTGCAGTACACCAATAAAGGAGACCCAGCACGAGCAGCACCGAGACACACTCACTCGAGCAAAAAAGGAAACTAAATAACTACGGGGAGCGGGACTAAATGGAAAAGACAAGGGAGTCGTTTACCACTGAAGCTATGATGCCACGGGCGCCCCACTGACGATGGAAGACGCGACGACGCCTGTCAGACTTGCACCGCCTGAAGGAAATTGGTAAATAAAACTTCAGGCGGGCCTTGACAGAAGCAATCACCGCCACAGCGCCAGGACGAACGTTACGGAAACGGAAATCGTTCCTACTCCGCCAAATACAAAACTTAGAAACATTGAGCAGATAGACAAAGACACGCGGGACAGAAACCAGTTCACTAGAGTTGAAACCAAAAAGGACGTGACGTAAAGAGATGGCAGGACACATAGGAGAGAAGGAAAACAGCAAGGACTGGACCCAGGCGAGAACACTCTGAGCAAGTGGACAGTAGAAGAACAAATGCTTGAGTGACTCGACCGTGGGTCCACAAAAACACGAGAGAGGAACAGATAAACCAAAAGAGGAGAGACGCCGGGCGGTGTACAGGACGCCGTGCGCAATCTTCCAATTTAGGTCGATGACACGACGGTCAAGATAAAAGAAGGATAGGGCACGCCACGTGGCAGGCCAGTCAAGGTTGGGATAGATGAATAGAAACTTAAGGACACAATAAGGCTGGACCATGTTCTCAGAGAGAAGATATAGGTAGCAAGACTTGGTAGACATAGTAAGAACGGGAGAACAAACAAGAGGGCATGAAGAGCCGTAGACTAAAGAGTTTTTTGACGTGGCGAAGGCCCCGTCGAGCTTACGCCAAGCCAAAACCAGAGCTTGATAGAAGGGCGGCAAGACCCTGAAGTCGAAACTAAAAGGACGAGAAAACACAACAAGAGGAGAGACACCAAACAAAGAGTTAAACCAAAAGGACATGAGAGCGACCCAACTGGATGGGGAGGAGACGAATCTCCTCACCCATTGACCAAGGAGGGCTCTCACCTTGGACTGAATATTAACCACAGAAAAACCACCAAAAAGGGGAGATTGAACCACGGCCGAACGGGAGACAAGCTCAACCTTGCCAGACCAGAAAAACGAGAAAACAAGACGGGAAAGCTTCGCCTCCACCCAGGCCGGCATGTGGATAAGAGAGGCCACATACCAAACCCGGGAGAGGGCGAGAGCGTTAATGACTAGGGCCTTGCCATGAAAAGAGAGAACACGAGAACGCCAAGACTTGAGAACACGGTCCACCGCATTAATGCGAGGACGCCAGTTGTCTTCATCAAGGTTACCGGGGCCGACAAACACCCCCAGCACCTTGAGCTTAGCAGGAGACCAGTCAAAAGGAACCGGGGGGTCCGTACGACCCCGCCAACCACCCAACCAGAGACCCTTGGACTTAGAAAGGTTGATCTTAGATCCAGAAGCTAGTTCAAAAAGCTTGTAAGTCTCAAGGGCAGCCAGAATGCCAGAATCAGTGGTAAGGATTAAAGATGTATCGTCCGCGTACTGCGAGATGGGAGACAGTACGGGACACCCAGGGAGAGACAGACCCTTGATACGGGGGTCTGCACGGATACTACACGCAAGAACCTCAGACACAAGAACATATAGGAGGGGAGAAAGAGGGCACCCCTGCCGGACACCACGAGAAAGGCTAAAGAAAGGAGTCAGGAACCCATTCACATTGACCGCGCTTTGAACATGAGTATAGAACAAGTCGACCCACGCGACAAAGGAAGGGCCAAAGCCCATGGTGACAAGAGTGGACCGCATGAAGCCCCAATCCACACGGTCAAAAGCCTTCTCTTGATCGAGGGACAGGATGGCGACAGGGGTGCCAGAAGACTCAGTATAGCTGACAACGTCTCTAAGCAGAGCAACATTTTCTCCGATAAAACGGCCAGGGACTCCGCATGTTTGATCTCGGCTGACAACGAGGTGTATTACCCGGAGGAGACGCCCAGCTATGGCACGAGAAGCAAGTTTATAATCCACGTTTAGAAGAGATATGGGCCGCCAATTTTTGGGGTCAAGGCGGTCCCCCTTCTTGAAAGACAGAGTGATGATACCTCTGCGCTGAGAGAGGGAGAGAAAACCAGAGGAAGAGCATTCATTAAGAACAGAAACAAGATCAGAGCCAACCACGTCCCAGAAACGGAGATAGAATTCCATAGGCAGGCCGTCTAAACCAGGTGCCTTGTTACGAGCCATGCCCTTGAGAGCGACGAGGACCTCTGATGATGTAAGAGGGCCCTCACAACTGTTGGCCTGATCTTGAGAGAGAACAGAAGACAAATTTTCAAGAAGAGAAGATTGAACATGAGGGTCAGTAGGTGAGGCTGTATAAAGACTAGAATAGAAGGAACCAAGAGACGCACAGAGATCGGCAGAAGACGAGACGATAGAGCCATCAGGCTCTCTCAGCGCAGAGATATGACGGTCAGCGGAACGTTTTTTCTCGAGACGAAGAAAATACTGCGAGGAAGACTCACCCTCCTCAACCCATCGGACTCTCGCACGCACCTGAGCCCCCCTCGCAGCATGGGAATCAAGCCGGGCAAGCTCAGAACAAGCAGACCGCCAAGGGTCAATGCAGGAAGTAATTCCAGAATCAACTTTGGCCTGAAGATGCTGGACAAGACGTACCAGGGCATCTCTGGATGAAGATGTTGTGCGGGCTTTATTTGCACAAAAGCGGATAGTAAGCCCCTTGATTTTACTTTTCCCACGATCCCACCACTTAGCTAGAGAAGGAAAGCGGGGGATGGCAAGGCGCCAAGCAGACCATTCATCACGGACTAGTTGCCGATAGTCCGGATCGTCGAGGATGGAAGTATTCAGCTTCCAGTAGCCTGGGCCAGGTGGAACGGCATCGGGAACAGACAGAGATAAACACAAACCGCGATGGTCCGAGAACGGACACACATACACGGAACAAGACGACACTGATGGGACCCACGCAAAAGGGACCCCAAAAAGGTCAATACGCGACGCTAAACTGCCATTCCACCTGGTCCAGGTGAACCCAGGAGTAGTGGGGTGGAGATAACGCCAGATGTCAATGACGCAGGACGCCTCAAAAAGATGGTTTAGTGTGGGAGAACTATCTCCAGACAAGGAGGCGGGGTCTGGGCCACGCCTATCTCGAGCCCTATCAAATACAGCATTGAAATCTCCAGCAAGGACCGTAGGGATGGAAGGGTCGATCCTTGAATGAAGGCCATCGAAAAACAGGTCTCGTGCAGGGTTGCAATTAGGAGCATAGACACAGACAACTCGGAAAATTTTATCATGAAACGAGAATTCACATTGTAAGAAACGACCATCAGCAGACCAAGACTTTAGAAGGGAGATAGAGGGACGATAGAGAACAACACACCCACAAGAGTGAATAGAACCCGGGGCTAGCACAGACAAGAAACCAGACGAGGAAAACCACGATGAACATTCAGTTAAGGAAACACAATGAGTCTCCTGAAGGCAGATAACATCCACCTTCACCGGGAGAGAGCGCAACCATTGCACGAGACCATCACGCTTCGACCGGTCCCTGATGCCATTGACATTCAAAGTAAGGAGAGACAAAGCCATGAGGAAGAGATGGATGACCCTCATGAAAGCCAGGGCTGGGGCTGGGGTTTCCCCTTCCTACTGGGAAGATTGGGGACAGCCCTCGTACGCTTAGAGACCGTACTCGCCAACTGAGTATGAGAAGGAACCATGACACGTTTCTTAGAGCGTTTCCTGGAGACAACTTCAAAACCGTCCGATGACATGCTCCTCGTGAGAGGAGAGGAGAATTCAGAAATATCAGGAGACTCTGAGCCCTGAACAGGGGTAGAGTCCTGAGAGGAGAATTCGGTGATATCATCATCGACATTAGTGACACTTTGGCCAACACTAGTATTAGTGGTACTTTGACCAGACTTAACTATTTTACTGGTACTTTGACCAAACTTAACTAATTTACTGGTACTTTGACCAGACTTAACTATTTCACCGGTACTTTGACCAGACTTAACTAAAGAACTGGTACTTTGACCAGACTTAACATTATCAATAAATAATTCACTGGAATTAACTAAAGTACTGGTACTTTGACCAGACCTAACATTATCAATAACTATAGGACTGGTACTTTGACCAGACATAACACTATCATTAACTAAAGGACCGGTACTTTGACCGGACTCACTATTATTAACTAAACTGGTGTTTTGACCAGCGATACTATTATTAGGAACACTATTTATTTCTGAGGCCTCAGATTGTTTAGGAACGTTATTTAGATTACTGATTTCATTATTACTGGCTTCGCCAGGAGCAGAGATAACCATTTCTTCAGACGGAAGATCAACAGATTCGTTGGGTGGACAAGGAACGTTACCCGGCAGATTTGCCACATCTCCAGAAGAAATGGGCGGGAAATCAGCGGCCGGGGGAACAACATAGGGCGTAGAGCCCCAGACATTTCCGGTACGGCGGGAAGGGCAGTTACGGGCGAGATGACCAGCTTCCCCACATTCCCTGCATTTTCCATTGAAGGGACAGTCAGCAGCTTTATGACCCATGGTTTTGCAGATAGAGCAGAATGGCTTGATACCACGATACCAAATGCGCACAGGGTAACCGTCAATGGTGATTTGTGCGGGGATAGGTTTCTCCATGGACATGGTCAGAATTCGTGATCCAGTAAGAAGATGTGGACGCCCCATGAAAGCCTGACGTTTACAGGAGAAAACTTTGCCAAAGGTCTTGAAGTCCTCGCACAGGATCGCGTCATCCCCTTCAGCGGGGTAGTGATGGATATAGACGAGCGTGTGTGGACGATCGGAATTGGTGACACTACATTCCACACCATCGAGATTTATAAAACCGGACTCAACAAGACTCGCCATATCGTCAGGATCTTTGAAAGTGAGGCGAATAAGGCCTCCCGGAACGAACTGAACCGCAGATAGTCTATTAAGGTCGATTTCCTTTTCCAACATTTTAAGAACAGCTGGTCTAGGGTGGACCGTAACTGCCGCCGTAGCATGGACAACACAAGTTCTAGCACATATTAACATTTTGAAAAGGAATAGGAAGAGAGAAAAAAAAACAAAAAGGAAAGAAAGGAGAGAAAAAGGACTACAACAATTGCCAAAAAAGGCAAAAAAGGCAAAAAACCCACCAAGTTCAGCAAAGCTGAAACCTGGATGGGTTCCCAACAAAGTTCGGACCCACCAAAAAAAAACCAAAAACGAGATGGGTGACCGAAAACAACAAGACAAAAAAGACTGGCGTTCCACTCCCGGCAGGTACTTAGCACAGTCGAATAAATTTGAAAAATGAGAGAATACTTACAAATCCTTTGCCCACGATGAGGTTTCGGACCAACACTTTACCTTGCAAAGATGAAATCCCGCGTCAGGTAATTAGGGCGCACACTGTTTCGACCTATGTGGGCCTCATCAGTGCAGTGCTCATGCTAGGATGGGGGAGAACCGAGACGGTCACCCCAAACGACCCAACCTTTGTGGTATCGTCTAAGCCATGCCAGAGTGCTCAAACTAGAGTAAACCAGCGAGCATGCGCAATTGCAACGGCAATGACTCATCCTAGATAGAGTGCTCAATTTGGACATGAAAGCAAAGCTTTGTATGCCAAAGAGCTATATCTATATAGCGTGGTACACACACAACAAAACAGTTCACTCGTAAAAACCTCTGTGTTTCATATATCTTTACATACATATAAATAATTGTAGAGGGTACCTGAAGTGAAAAAGAAAAGGTGTCCTGCATAGCATTCTCTCAAATTTCCTTCTAGCCAACAGGGAGTCGTGCAGAGGCATGGGGCGAAAGCAACCAAAAACTTAGGAGCAGGGGGAGGAGCTTATTTAGCCGGCCTTTTTCATGTCTTTGTATATACAAGCATGGTACACCAAAAATCGGTTTACTTATAAAACTCTTTGTTGTAGTCGTATGAAAAAAATATGTGCAGGGAGCTTAAAATGAAAAGAATAGGGTTCAGTGATAAAAGGCCAGATCGAATAAAAGGATGAGCTAAAACTAACATTGTTTCCTTGACAATTGTATGTCGAGCTTATAAGTGGAAAACACTAACAATTGTACACTGCTATAACACCATACGTAAATGACATGGGTTACCGTTACGGAAAATCATATTTAGAGTCAGCTTTGTATAAAGCAATGATGTGATGTTCATGAGAGTCACCTCGATGGATAAGATAGACATAATATACATGGCTGGAGTATTTGGTTTTTGCTGATTTCCTTAGTTTTTTGTAAATTGTCCTCCAAAGTTGTCTCAAATTAAAGTCTTGATAAATGTCACGACAGGCATTCGCCCGAGTGAAATTTAATTTCCGTATAAAACTCTGAAAAATAAAGAGATCCGATCAAACGGATTTTGGTTTTAGTATAGGCAAATGAATGTCTTACAAAACACACGAAATGAGCGAAATCTGTGTTACAAGCAAAATCGACCGGACCGCTCTTATAGAGACACTCTCTTAATTTTCCTGGAAACATTGCTTGCGTAGCCTCTTGTATCACGTTTCAAACATTCGTCAAAGGATACGGCTAAT
Source organism: Stylophora pistillata (assembly GCF_964205215.1). Classification (NCBI taxonomy): domain Eukaryota; kingdom Metazoa; phylum Cnidaria; class Anthozoa; order Scleractinia; family Pocilloporidae; genus Stylophora; species Stylophora pistillata. The sequence continues at coordinate 25,289,785 of NC_142520.1, forward strand.
CCCATATGTAACCAGCTTCTTGCTTCTTTATACAAGGAAAGCTCAACACAAGCGCTGGCTCCTGAAAAGAAGGTAAGAAATGGTGGTGCAAGGTACTTATTACCGTGAAGGTACAAATGTATACAGAAAATGATTTAATTCTTATTTAGCTCGAAAAACAAATTGTGATAAAGAAGAAAATATGAATAGTGAAAGATCTTAAAGTGGAATATAGGGAGCTTATGTAAAGTAGCTTCCAGCGAAGGCTCAATTGAAAGCTTATTGATCTTTACTATAGTGCTTTTTCCCTATATACCAGACATTAACACAGCAGATATCATGGACACCTGAGTTGCATTCGCCTGCCGTGATCCACACAGTTCCCTTTTGACGAAATCTTAGAAAGAGTTTTGATGAATTATGGATGAGAACCCACCTTTTTTTATAGCTTTGATTAAAGTGCATTCCAATTGAACAGCAACTGTTGCATCATCGAGACACTCCTGGTAGTTTCCTATGGATTTCAGGAACTGAGTTTTAGGTGTTCATTACATGCAAATGCAGAGAAGATGCCTAAAAAAATTGCAATGGCCAAAAAGCGAGGTCCATCTGCGAGGATCATTTCTTTAATTGATTTTTATCCGGTGTCATGAAAAACAAAATTCACTTCATTTGATATTGTTATCAGATTCCCTCACGGAAAAGAAATAATCCTATAAATTTTGCCTCGCTCCCAACATGTGTCTCCTATATGGTATGTGGGATGCACGGGTTCGGCTTCTCTGATGTACTTTCTTAGATTGTGGTCCACTTACAAGAATCATATCTTTGATTGAAGGAGATTGCGTATACCATTATCTAACGTTACATGAAAAATTTATAAGTTTGAAATAAAATCCTTACCCAAATGGAAATAAGCTGCTGCCCTGTTACTATAAAGCTTGGCGTTCAGCCGTTTATCTTCGCAGTTGACTTGAAGTCCTTCAGTGTAGGAGTTTATCGCGTTATTAGCCTCTCCTTGTCTGTATTCTTTGTTTCCTGTCTCCAGACATTCTTTAGCTATCCCTGAAAACAAACCGGTTTCAGGGTCAGATACTTTGTTCTCTATTGAAATGTTGAAATGTATCATCGATAAGTAGAACACTTCTTTATTTTCCCCTACTTTCCTTTTTATGGTTTTTGTATTTATTTTTGCTTTTCTTTTCTCTAGAGTGCTCTTGATTTAGTGTCGACATTCAAGCCATGTAGCTGCATACAACTGTACACCTTGAACAAGCTTGAAATCCGAAGAGCTATACTTTTTCTTTTTCCAAAGTTATTCAGAGAAAAAAAACTATACTGGGGCGTCTTTCAAAAATATCTAATTTCACCTTGTTTTCTCACCTCTTAAAGGATCATCGTACACACCCAGTTTAATGTCACATGACGTAACTTGACTTTCGTCTGTTGCTGAAATGACCAAGAAACTACTTTAAACTTATCAGTGATGACAACCATGAGCAATTCCAACCAGTACTCAAATACACTCGAGCCCTACACGTTAGTTATAATACAGGCGAATTTTTGGATCCCCAACAGAATTTTCTGTCTGACGAGCGCTTCGGCACGAAACTCAGAGTAACAGAGAATCGATGCGTCCTCTTTGATTCTTCAACTAATGTATATCTATAAATATATATGTTTTTTCATAAAAGCATTTGAATTGTGATTCTTTCCTTTCATCCTTCAATGTATTTTCACCTATTCGAGAAAAACAGACCGCAAAATATCTTTGGTAAAGGTCTCCTGGAGATAAAACGGAGTTTTGGTTTGCTTTCCGCAGTAAAATTTTAAACTCTCGCGCCGAAGCACCAAGAATGAGTGCCTGGAGCTCATTCCTTAAAAGCCTAGTATTCGGGCCTACTTGCAAACTAGAGAAATTTCATTCGCATCTCTTGTTTGGTCTTGTCACGCCACAGGGGAGAGAGCAGGTTGCGTGACGAGATCAAACAACGGCTACGATGGAGACTACAGGAAGCTTGGCATCATTGTAACTTATTTCTGCCCAGAATTGTTCAGAGAACAGTGACAACAGACCACAAAATACCTGTGTCTGATGTGATCTCATAAAAATCGGAGGGGTCTTCTTTCCTCTTTCTATTAAACTATACATTTGCTGAAAATTTTTAAATTTAACAATCTTTTTCTTGCACAAAATTAAAAAAAAAGTGTCCCATCCCAACCCACCCATCCAAAAAAATACCTCTTGCATGCGTTGCAAGCCTATGTTTCTCACCTGTAGCGGGAAGCTCATTTTTCACCTCCAACTCTTCTTCCGTTGTTGGGAGGTTACTTTCCGCCATAGCTGGAAATAAAATAGAATTGATTGTACTGCGTTAGAAAACATGGTTAGAAATCAAAAACACAAGTAATTTGAAGAGAACGTCGTACTCCTGTATACTTGATAATAAGGGAAAGACGAAAATCTCAAAGTTTCCTCTGTCACGCTATTGTTGCAGTGTAAGATCCTCGGGATGTGTCATGTTTGATTGTTCTGTTGTTATTTTGCCCGTTTGTTTGTTGTCGTCAACTTATCTGATGACACAAGGTTCTTCGTAATTAAAATGCTTCTGTTCTCATTAAAAACCTAGTTCTACCCTGTTGGCATGGATAAGCATAGAAAAAAGACCCTTTTTTGTCCTCATACCCTTTACTTAGTCACGTGAGGGGCAGGTAGCATTGGCGAAACTTACTCAATGGCGAAATGCAACCGAAGGTTTGCGTGACCGTTACGAATTCCACTAACACCCTGCGAGCCTTTTACGTAAAGGAAAACGCGTTTACATACTGTCATGCAGAGAAACCTCTCGACCAAAGGAACTGAGTGTGAGATGTTGTTTTATTTATAAAGTGCATGCGTAAAATTTCCCACAAAGCTATCGAAAATCCTACAAATTTTCTTCTGAATGAGTTAAGAAAATATGAGTCACTGGAAATAGCTGGCTCTTTACCATAAGGCAGTGACTAAGAGTATATTTCTGCGAACTGGAGAAATATTATTATTAGTAATTTTCATCAATATCCTTGCTATTAAGAAATATTATCAACTACGAATCAAAACCAAATTGGGAATCGAGCATTGCAGTTAGACTCCAGTATAGCTTAATCTTGTAGGCCAATTGAGGGACTTTTTCCGCCAGAACATGGAAGTATTTGGCGGAGGAAGGAAACAAAAAAAGAAAAAATCTTCTTTGACATCGAAAAAGTAGGAAGAACTTTAAAAATATTTGTAATCGCATTTCTGTGAATGCTGTAGAATTTTGAAGGAGATATTTTCGGTATTTCTGTTAGCTGGTAAGGTGGTCTCGTCTTTCAGAAACAGATTCTGTACCATCATCAGGATTCACTGAACCCACGTTTTTACCTTTCAGCGTACGATATAAAAAAAAGAAGTTTATGTGCCAATTTAGTCTGTTCCTGAGCGAAAGATATATCTACTAAAACCGAACTCCAACTTAAAACCAGTCAGATATAACTAGACTAACCACCTTTTGGGTAAGTAATTCGAATAATAGAAGATAAGAATTTAGTTCCTGTTGCAGACCGCATTAATAGCGGGTCAAGTTCAAATGATGTTGGCAAGCCTTAATAATAATAATACTATAATCTTTAATGAGGATACCAACGTCACAAAAGTGGTTTACAGGAGGGTCCTCTTAAGTTAAATACTAATACAACGATAAATTACAAATAGCAACAAATAACTAAAGCTAAATCTAAGAACTAATTAAAAATACTAATCACAAAGTAATTAACTAAAAGTAATACTAGCAAAGTCAACCTCCCGGTTAGCCCAATGTATATAACGCTGGACTGTTGTGCGGGAGGTCGAGGGTTCGAGCCCCGTCCGGACCAGCACCCAAGGTCTTGAAATAATTGAGAAGAATTTACTACCTTTCTGTAACATCAAGAAATGGTTAGATATTCTAGTCTTCTCGGATGGGGACGAATAAATGGAGGTCCTGTCTTTTGCAGGGTTGGGGTAGGAGACGTTAATTTCCCACACACGAGATTACTGTGTGATGGATGTCCTCCCCTGGGGTGGGATGGGTGGGAAGGTGAGATCGACAGACTGAAGCGCCTGCCAGAGGCGCCTGATATGCTGACGTCTGTTCTCAACCTTACACTGCACCCGTAATTCAGCCTCTGGGCTGCAAGTGGTCAGATATAAACTATATTCAACTATATTCATATTTATATTCAATTAAAATTCAAAATAAAATTTAGACAGGCCACGTTTGAAGGCAGGCAGTGAGTTTGCATTTCTTAGTGAGATGTCTAAGCCATTCCATATATCTGCGCTGAAGTTAACTGACGACCAATAATCAGTCGTGCCGTTAGCAAGGTTTCGTTTACATACGCGATCAATTTTTAGCGGATTCAGAAAAAGTAAACAGGAATCGAAGGAAGGAAGAGATGAATGTTCTATCCATACCTTTATCTCGGATTAATGACTACGTCATTATCCGAGTTAAAAAACCAACATCATTAATCGTGCCGATGGCGAGAATTCGTTTTTATGCGTCATCAACAATTCGTAGTAATTGCGGTTTCTGGGGTAAAAATTTCACTTTTGTTGCCTGTTTATCACGTTATTCAAATATCCATTTTTTTTCTTTTTAGTTCTAAAGTTGTGGAACCCGCCAGCGGGCAAGATCGCGAACGAGCAAGATTTGGCGAATCCTGTGGTCTGATCGGCTACCCAAGAGGGCAAAATGTGATGTCTCTTGATTCCTGCTTAGATCACGCAGAAAAAAAGAAAGTAATTTCTTGTAGCATGTTAAATACCGCGTGTAATGTCGTAACTAGGCAATGTTTTTGTAACATGAATAAAAGATTCTTTGGGCAGCTTTGAATTGGCTGCAACGGAGTCACAGATACGTCTCTAGTGAGAACAAAAAAAGGTCACGACGAGACTCGCAGGTTCATTTAGTAATTGCATGGGGCACGTAGATTTTTTTTTAATGCAATAATTTCTCTATAAACGAGGCTTTCGTCTCGGTTGTTAAAAATGGAGTGAAGGAACTTGGCCGATAGACGGCCTTCTTAAGCTCACAATTAGTCAGTTGTACACATAAAGATGGTATGACATAGTCGCAAGTGGATATGAATTTTGATTTGCCATCGAGTATAGATCATATCTCGAACACCTTCAAAGAGAAATTTTAAACTAGGGGAGATGTATTCGTATTAAAGGCGAAAGTATATCATCTTGTTTATTATGGGTTCAAGCCATTTACTGCATCAGACTACACCTTCACATATGTAGATGTTGATTGCAAATTTGAATCAAAGGCAATTTTGAAACACATTTTAAGAGTACTGAATGCAGAGATCTACTGCATCGAAAACTCAGTTTGCCCGAAAACCACTTTAACTTTGGACAAAAATGCAACAGTTTTTCATTACAGGGACCATTTCCTTTAAAACATAATAATTTCAGTCTTAACAAAAACTCCGTAGATGTAAACAAAATCTTTGCATGGAAAGTAAAACCGTCATGTTGATAAATCTGGTTATGATGACGACATTGACATCTTTACATGTGAAGTTATAAATGTTGCCCTTACTGCGTGCGATGAAGATGTCATAGTTTCAAAACAGAAAAAAAATAAGGGGTATTTCATCGACAACTATATTACCGTTATTAATGCTATAGATCAAATTTATAAGCAAAAACTGTTGCCGCGATCTATAGACTCGGAGCAGGTACGCAGGCATTTTGTAATTTTTTTTCCCTTTTTTTTTTAACCTTAGGCTTAGTTTCACACGTCGCTTCATTTTCGAGAACTATTGGCTGGTTTTTATCTTGACGCGAGCTCTAAGTAAGCAGAGCACGTAATCTAGCTCTGTCACATGCTCATCATGAGTTTCTGCCGCATACTGACCGCGTGCAGTTAAAGCTTTAACTCCCAAGATCTGATGGTTAATTCTCCCCTATTGCTACTACATGTTTCCTTTGAAATGAATTTCGCGAATTTGGTTTCAGATCAAGATAACAACTTCTACCTGATAAGTTTGAGTATTCTCATTACCTGTTAGCCGGGTAATACGGGGATATTACAGGAGGAAGTTACATGCCTTGTTAATCTGCTCTGGGAGTTATGGGGTTGATGAAATTAGATCGTGCGCAGACTATTCAGATGTGAATCAATTAAGAGAAACCAATGAAATTTATCATCGTGATATAAGTGAAATATTGTCAGATATGACAACAGTTAACCAGGAAAATCTACTGAAATAAGACTTAATTCAGTTGTCAAGGGGTACAAACATAGGATTAAGCCCTTCCATTTTAAATTACCTGATCCCCAAACAACTGTCATAAACTCAAAAATAAAAATTGCTTTGTACCTGTTAAACTGTCATCCTCTGAATCTCTCTATTCTTCAAAAGACACCATTTGTCATAACTACATGCCTGAAAATAGAAAGAATAGTTTTGCACTACAACAATTTCGATGAAAACATAAAAGAATACATATTCACGAGTTTAGAAGATGCCCCGTTTCTGAGAATCTGTTCTCTCTGAACATGAAAATGATGCTAATTTGCAAAATCCAAAGTATGGATGTATTTGTACATAGTCGAGTCCCGCGTAAATGGGGATCTGGGCAAAGTAGACTTGTGACGTCCCTTCGAGAAGACGCTCAAGAAATCCTCGGCCAGTCGTCGACCTGCGAAAGCCTTTCTAGCACTAGATTCATTCTGCGGCATATTTGCGACCAATATCGATCTAACCTTCCAAACATAACCAATAAACTGTGCAAAATGGCGCGAAATACAGATTGTTGGGTTCTCGAAGTGAGTTACATTAGTCGCCAGACTCTTGATCCTTGAGACGCGCTCAGCGAATGAACACCAGCAAGGAAAATGTCCGTATTTACCTTGCTGATGTTCATTCGCTGACTGCCTCTCGCATGAAAAGAGAATCTGGTGTCATATAATACCTCCCTTAAGAGTTAAAGTGCACCTAATCCCTAAATTTTTTTTTCGTTTAAAGAAATCTTCATGCTTTGGTGAATATCTCTTGGAAAAAATTTTGGATTTGGTCAAAACCTTAAATTTTATTGCCCCGTTGAAGTAAAGAAAATCGCATTAAAATCACCGCCATTTTGACTAACGACCGCGTTTCAAGGATCAAGAGTCTGGCGACTAATGTAACTCACTTCGAGAACCCAACAATCTGTACTTCGCGCCATTTTGCACAGTTTACTGGTTATGTTTGGAAGGTTAGATCGACATTGGTCGCAAATATGCCGCAGAATGAATCTAGTGCTAGAAAGGCTTTCGCAGGTCGACGACTGGCCGTGAATTTCTTGAGCGTCTTCTCGAAGTGACGTCACAAGTCTACTCTGCCTAGATCCCCATTTACGCGGTCGTGGTCCATTCGGATCTGGACTTCAACAGGGCATAAAAAACTGAGGATTTAACCAAATCCAACAATTTTTTGGAAGAAATACTCACCAAAGCAGGATGATTTTTTTGAGTGAAAAAAAAATTTAGGGGTCAGGTGCACTTTAAATTTCTAGGTTATCAACGATCACAACTTTTTTATGGTTGAATCAGTTGCATTGGTATCTACTCTGTGAGAGCAATGTACACATGTTCATAAAAGGAGGGAGAGGCAATTTTTTTAAAAATTGTGTTTTGGCTCATTAACAAGAAATCTATGGCTACATGTGGGAGAACTTCAGATCATGAAGTTCGAAGGCCTAAGACTCGAGTTCTCGAGAGAAGAGACAATGTTTGTCTTTCGCCCACGTTGGTCATGAGCAATTAAGATTGATCGACATTTCTCTCATTCGTTCGTCTTATGTTCCAAATCATTCATATTTGTATATCTAGTCAATAACATTTTATCTCATTCACAGGCATATTTAGTTCTCACCTTAACTCTTGTGACAGTGCGATTTTCCGCACAAGTGTGTACCAAAACAGTGTACTTACTCACACCAGCAGTAACAAGGAAGCTCAATATCGAGCTCAAAACAGAAAATCTTGTATTATTTGTTTATTTTGTGGTATTATGGTCATACTGTTTCACTACTTCTACGCCAAGTTGGAACTGAGTGACGTCACATTTTTGAGCTTTTCATTTTCATTTATCCCGAGTATAGCAAAATAACATAAGCGTCCCACTCATTATTTTTTTGCTGAGGTGGTCGTTAGAATGCCGCCCAGTTAGACTGATGTGGCTAAGACTGAGTCAAACAAACTTAGCGTGAAATTGCCAGTTACCCTGCCTGGGAAGTACACTGGTGCAAAAACACACTGAATTATATGGAGCATTGCTTGAAGATGACGAATATGAAAGCTTGAGACTCTTCTTTACAGTCATCATCAGCATTATCATCGTCATCATCATCCTCACCATCATCATTATCATTGTTACCGTTATCGTCATGATCTTTGTCATTATCATCGTCATCATTTCTTTCGACACAAAAACGAACTACCAGTATTCATCTATGGCTTCTGATGAACATAGGTGACATCTCAAAAGATCTCCACTTGCACTAGCAGCAAGAGCATTGCGATTTACTATCTTTTCTTACAGTTCATGAAATATTTTTGGTCTCACGCGATTGGTCTAAATGCACCACGTGACTGAATATCTCCCTATTTAAACTGGGGAATATCGGAGGATATGATCCAAGTGATTTTCTACAGTTTTTAACCCATACATCCACAACGACAGGTCTGCCATTAAAATTCAATTCAGATTGAGAAAACGTTTTGTGGTTGATACAGAACGGACATCTTTGTTTTTTCATAAAGTCCTACCAAAGGACTTTAAGAACTGGATACCTCATGCAGTAGAGGTCGAATCGAACGACTCGTCATATCAAATGACGACCCGTCATACCGGATGTCCATTTGCAAGACACTAAGAAAATATTCTGCCAGTATCTGTGAGGAGGATTGAAGATGTTGTCGAATCGAACCACTCGTTGCAATAAATGACGACGCGTCATACCGGATGTCGATTTGCAAGACACTTGGAAAATATTCCACAAGTATCTGTGAAGGGGGATTGAAGATGTTGTCCAATCGATTGACTTGTCACAACAAACGACGACCCGTCATACCGAGTGTCGATTAGCAAGACACTTATAAAATATTTCACTGGTAACTGTGAAGGAAAGTTGAAGATGTTGTCCAATCGAACGACTCGTCATAACAAATGACGACCCTTCGTACCGGATGTCTATTTGCAGGACACTTAGAATATTCCCCAAGTTTTTGTGAAGGGGGGTTAAAGATGTCGAATCGAACGACTTCGTTACAACAAATAACGACCCGTCATACGGGATGTCGATTTGCAAGACACTTACAAAAAGTATTCCGCAATTATCTTTGAAAGGGGGGTTGAAGATGTCGTCGAATTGACACGAATCGACTCGAATCGAACGACTCATCACAACTAATCACGAACCGTCATACCGGATATCGATTTGCAAGACACTTAGAATATTCCGCAAGTCTCAGTGAGGGGTGATTGAAGAAGTTGTCGGTATGTTGCTGTGACGAGTCGTTTGATTTGAGTCGAATCGTGTCGAATCGTCAACATTTGCTAGACTGTCTTGTTTGTATTATTCTGACGATAGACTTCCGGTCGTTTCACGCTTTAAGAACGTGGAGGGTTCCCGTTTTCATGTTCTCGAATCATGCCACTCATTTTCAGTCATTACGCACGTGCACGGCCATCGACTTTGGCATGTCAAAGTACGATTCTGCATCCGGTATGTCGACACACGATTCGACATGCGGTGTGACGGTTCGTCGACGACCGTAGACGAATCACAACGGTTTGGGTGTATTGGACATGTAGGATGCAGTACACGGTGAACTATTCGTATTCATGTTTTTCTATGCGCTGCAAAAATATTTAAAGCCTAATAGCCTCCAGTTTACATCAAAATAATTGCTCGTATTCGTATTCATTGTGGTTTCTGGGGTAAAAATTTAACTTTTGTTGCCTTTTTATCACAGATATTCCTTCTGTTCCTTTGTTGGTCTTAAAGTGAGGGGACCACCAAGCGAGCAAGATTTGGCGAACATAAAGGTGGTATGACAGCCACACGTGGATACGAATTTGGATTTACCATCGAGTGCGGATTATATCTCTAACTCCTTCAAAAAGGATTTTAAACTAGGGGAGATAATTTCGTATTAAAAGCGAACGGAGTCATCTTGTTTGTTATGTAGATATTGATTGAAAATTTGCATCAAAGACAATTTTAAAGCACAACTTAAGAGAGCTAAATGCAGAGATCTGCTCTAACGAAAACTCAGCTTGCCCGGAAATCACTTTAACTTTGGACGTAAAAATGCAACAATTTCTCATTATAGGGACTATTTCCTTTAAAACATATTACGTTCAGTCTTTGAAGCGTCCGCAGATGTAACCAAAATTTTTGCATAGAAAGTAAAACCGTCATGTTGATAAATCTGGTTGTGGTGACGACATTAACATATTTACTTGTGAAAATATAAATGATACCCGTATTGCGTGTGATGGAGATGTCATGGTTTCAAAACAGAAAAAAATGCTGGTATTTCACCAACAACTACATCAAAGTTATTATTACTGTAGATTGTGACTGTTGCGAAATCAAACGTGTTGCCGCGATTTATAGACATAGAGCAGAAACGTAGGCATTTTGTAATTTTTTCAACTGTTTTAACCTCAGCTTTTGTTTAAAACTTCGCTTCATTTTCGAAAAATATTGGCTGGTTTTGGTGTCGAAAAGAGCAATAAGTAAATATCACACGTCATCCAGCTCTGTCACGCGCTCATCACGCGCTTCTGTCGCATACTAATCACGTACAGTTAAAGCTTTAACTCCCAAGAGAACTGAATGCTGAGATCTGCTGCATGGAATACTCAGCTCGCCGAAAACCACTTTGACTTTGGACAAAAATGCAACAGTTTCTCATTACAGGGATTATTTCCCTTAAAACATATTAAGTTCAATCTTTAAAAGACCTCCGTGGATGTAAACAAAATCTTTGCGTGGAAGGTAAAACTGTCATGTTCATAAATCTGTTTATGGTGACGACATTGACATATCTTTGCGTGTGAAGATTTAAATGGCACCCTTACTGCGTGCGATGAAGATTTCATGCTTTCGAGTGAGAAAAGTATGCTGGTATGTCATCGACAAAAACATTACCGTTAGTATCATTATAGATCGTGAATGTCGCGAAATCAAAACTGTTGCCACGATCTTTAGACGTACAGCAGAAATGTAGGCATTTTGTATTTTTCCCTCTCTTTCACCTAAGGCTTTGTTTCACACTTCGCTTCATTTTTGAGAAGAAGTGGCTGGTTTAGATGTTGACAAGAGCTAAAATTAAATAAATTGCGTAATCATCACGCGCTTCTGCCGCATACTGGTCACGTTCAGTTATGGAAATTAAAACCCGTGCAGACATTGTTTTACTGATCGATATTGCTTTTCTACCTTAAGAAAGTCATTGTGGTTTTGTTGTTGTTTTTTATCTTTATAATTTGTTTCATTTTACAGCAGCTGATTGGCGATATCGATAGGTGCAGCTTACATGGAAGATATTTTTCCATCACTGACCTTCCATGAAAATGCATTACGCGATTTTTTCCAAATGTTAATTTTTCGCTTTCACCGTTACAATTTTATAAATGTCCTAAATATAATAAACATAAAATTTTTTCTCACCAATAACTCCCGCCACTGCTGCCCCAATTAAGTTTGCAGCCAAAAGTGACAAGTCTCCAGTGATATTCAGCGACGCTATAGATTTCATTCTGATACAATCAGTTTTGGAATGATAAAATTTGTTTTCTCCGAATATGAGAAGGATTTTGATTTTCATTATTAAAGTTTGGTTTTGTTCGTTCGTCATCGAGTCCCGAGAAAGATTAACCGGACTTCAGTCTTATTTATGTTCGTTCGCTGACTGTCTCTCCCATGGAGAGAAAATTTGGTGTTGCATCAAAATACTTCCCTTAAAGATAACTTTCTAGGTTCTCAACAATCACAATTTTTTTGTTGGCGGAACCAATTCCAATGATTTCTACTATGTGAGAACAATCCACACATGTTCATCGCTCGAGGGAGACGTAAAGCTAAACAACATCCTATCAACAATATAGTGGCCTGTTCGTATATTTTCTCACAATTCTCGATTATAATATGCCACATCTCACTTCAATATCTTTCCGTACCCAGAGAGTGCCGCAATCAAACTCCAATAAAGCTCTTTCCCGAGAAGGATACTTGACTTTTCGACTTAACTGAAGGAAAAAGAGATTAAAATCGTTTTCGCTGAAGTTATTCAAGAGTTTTGTTATCTGTGTATGTGTTTAGAAACCCTCTGTGGGTCTTACATGAGTTTTAATGAATAAACTATTACTGAACCAGTTGTAAGCTGTGAGCGTGAAGAAGAAATCTGAGTCCCTCTCTCTCTCTTGCTGATCTCCCGAGTTTTTCGATGCGGTCAGGATGCAGTATGGAAGGCCATACATTATGGTTCATATAATACAAGAGGTGTACATCATACTGGAATCAGTAATGTTGTAGATTCATAGATCCTCGTGAGCAGAAAAAATCAGCTAATTCAAGGTCTGCCACTGTATTCTTAATGTCAGCATTGAGAAATAATTCTGTCGTTTTAAATGATATGAGAGATGGGCAATGTTTTTAAACACAACTTTCTTTTATTTGTCACGACTGAGCAAGAAATTTATTAACTTTTGTTATGTATGTTCAGGCATGACACTTTCAACATTGGTGACTTCTGATCAACAGTATGCAAAATGATGTCTTATATATTATCATGTACCCAAAAATCTGTAGTTACATATGGGAGAACTTCAGATCGTAAAGTCCGAAGGCTTAAGACTCGAAATTTTGAGAGGAAAGACAATATTTTTCTTGCGCCCAACGTTCGTCACGACTAATTAAGATCGTTGTTTTTCTCATTAGTTCGTCTTATGATCCAAATAATATATATTTGTATATCTAGTCAATAGCCTCTTATCTCATTCACTGACTTATTCAGTTCTTACCTTAACTCCTGTGAAAATGTGATTTTGCCCCACAAGTGTATAACAAAACGCTGTGCTTGTTCACACCAACAGTAAGCTGAATATGAGCTTATCGAACTCGAAACAGAAAATCTTGTATCATTTGTTTATTTCGTGGTACATGATTCTAATTTATGGTTATACTGTTTCACTATTTTTACGAAATGGGCGACGTAGCATTTTTCAGCTTTTCATTTTCATTTATCCCGAGTATAGCACAATAACGCAAGCATCTCACTTATTATTATTCTATTTTTGTTTTTTTACTGCCCACTTGCTATTATTCTATTGTTTTTTGTTTTTTTTTCTGAGGTGGTCGAAGCCACACTTGGTCAGTAATGCATACAAGGGTGGTATTACATAGCCGCACGTGTGGCTATAAGTTTTTATTTACTATCGAGTGTAGATCATATCTCAGCTCCTTCAAAGACGAAATTTAAACTAGGGGAGATCAATCCGTAAAAAGGCGAACGTATGTCATCTTGTTCATTATTTAGATATTGATTGCAAATTTGAGTCAAAGATAATTTTGAAACACATTTCAAGAGCACTGAATGTAGAGATCTGCTGCGTAGAAAACTCAGCTCGCCGGAAATCCACTTCAACTTTGGGTATAAGAATGTAACAGTTTCTCATTACGAGGACTATTCCCTCTAAAACACATTACGTTCAGCCCGAAAGAAACATTCGTAGATGTAATCAAAATCTTTGCATGGAAAGTACAACCGTCATGTTGATAAATCTGGTTGATACGACGACATTGACTTCTTTACATGTGAATATATAAATGGTACTCTTACCGCGTTCGATGAAGATGTCATGGTTTTAAAACAGAAAAAAAAATGCTGGTATGTCACCGACAACTACATTGCCGTTATTATTACTATAGATCCTGAATGTTGCGAAATCAAAACTGTCGCAGTGGTTTATAGACATAGAGCAGAAACTAGGCATTTTGTAATTTTTCACCTTTTTTAACCTCAGCTTTTATTTAAAACTTCGCTTCATTTTCGAAAAAATTGGCTGGTTTTGATTTTGAAAAGAACTATAACCAAATATAGCACGTCATCTACTTCTGTCACGCACTCATCATGCACTTCTGCCGCCTACTGACCACGCACAGTTAAAGCTTTAACTCCCAAGAGAACTGACTGCAGAGATCTAATGCATCGAAAACTCAGTTCGCCTGAAACCCACTTTAACTCTGGACAAAAATGCAACAGTTTCTCATTACCGGGACTATTTCCTTTAAAACATATTAAGTTCAGTCTTAAGAAAAACCCCGTAGATGTAAACAAAATGTTTGCATGGAAAGTAAAACCGTCATGTTGATAAATCTGGTCATGGTGACGACATCGACATCTTTACATATGAAGATATAAATGGTACCCTTACTGCGTGCGATGAAGATGTCTTGGTTTCGAAACAGAAAAAAATGCTGTTATGTCATCGAGAACAAAATTACCGTTATTATCATTGTAGATCGTGGATGTCGCGAAATCAAAACTGTTGCCGCGATCTTTAGACATACAACAGAAACGTAGGCATTTTGTATTTTTTTTTCCTTTCTTTAACCTAAGGCTTTGTTTCACACCTCGCTTCATTTTCGAGTAAAGTTGGCTAGTTTTGAGGTTGACAAAAACTAATATTAATAGAACGTGCTTCATTCTCGAGAAATGATGACAATTTTAATAATTTTATTACATACATACATACATACATACTTTATTTATTCCAGAAGCATACTATGTATACACTAAGAGGAAATGGAAAATATGCTTCCAGAAAAGGAAGTTAAGAGGTTATCCCTATGTGAAAACTCCCTAAAAAATAAGTCTAAATGAAAATAAAATACTTAGTTATAATTAAATATTTAAATACAATTTAAGCTGAGATTTAAAATGCTGAAGATTATCAGCTTCCACTATGTTTCTTGGTAATTCATTCCATAATTTAACAATCCTAATGAAGAACGAATGTTTATAACAATTAAGTCTTGCTGGTTTGACGTAAAGTTTGTACTGATGATTTGCTCTCGTACATCTAGTTGTGGCAAAATCAAAAAAGGTTCCAAAATCTAAATGGTAAAAACCAAAAACAATTTTATAACACTCAATTAAAGATAGATAAGTTCTACGGTCAGAAAGAGTAGGCCATTTTAGCAATTTGCATCGGTCTTCGTAGGACATGTCTCCTTTGCGTTGATTTAAAGCAAGTCTTGAAGCTCTTCGTTGTACATTCTCAAGAGCATGGATGTCCTTGACGAGGTAAGGACACCAGACAGGTACCACATATTCCAAAATTGGCCGTACAAGAGATTTGTAGAGCATAGAAAAAATATTTGCATTAGCGGTGCCTATCGAGCGTTTAATAGAACCTAGGACTTTATTCGCTTTGTTCACAGTTATACCAATGTGGTTACTCCATGAGAGGTCCTTAGTTATTATAACACCGAGATCTTTAAATTTATCTACGTCTTTCAAGGGCTGTCCAAAGAAATAATTGGTCACTGACTTATCACGTGAATGTGTAATTCGCATAGATTGACATTTATCCGCGTTAAAACGTAATTGCCATTTACAAGCCCATTCGCCAATATTGGTAAGATCTTCCTGAAGACGCTGACAATCTGTGATCGGGTCAATTATCTCTCTATAGATCTTCGTATCGTCTGCATATAATTTGATTGTGGACGATACACATTCTGTTATGTCATTAATATACAGCAAAAACAATAAAGGCCCAAGGATGGTCCCCTGTGGAGTGCCGGAGGTTACATACGACCAATCAGAACAAGATCCCCTGATAACTACACGTTGTTTGCGACCAACCAGAAAATGTCTGAGCCAGTTAAGCAGACAACCGTCGATGCCATTACTTTTTAATTTTAAAAGCAGCCGCTCGTGAGGGACACTGTCAAAGGCTTTAGCAAGATCGAGAAAGATGACGTCGGTAGGAGTGGAGAGATTTCGTGATTTCGCCCAGTCATCAAAAGTTGATAATAATTGAGTTGCAGTAGATCTTCCTCGCAGAAAGCCGAATTGATTGTTGTTGATAAGGTCAATTTCACGCCAGAAATTAAACATCCTGTCGAAAACAATTTTTTCACCGATCTTACAAGGGATTGAAGTAAGGGAAATTGGGCGGTAGTTTTCTCTCGAAGACTTAGGACCCTTCTTGTGTAGAGGTGTAATATCTGCGTGTTTCCATTCATCTGGTAAGAGGCCAGCAGAGAACGATTTATTTAGCATATAGGTCAACGAAGGTGCTAATTCCGAAGCACACGATTTTAAGATGCACGGCGCGATAAGGTCAGGCCCAGGGGACTTGTTGGGCTTGAGTTTTAGGAGGAGGCGGCTTACCTCATCAACACAACAATCAATGTTTGCAAGCTTCTTGTCGACAATACAATCCTGTATAGGGAAATTTACATAATCTTCAGTGGTAAAATTTCTAGAGCGCAAAATCCATTTGATATATAATCTAATATTGGCTAGTTTTGATGTTGACAAGAGCTAAAATTAAAATAAAACGCGTAATCTAGCTCTGTCACGTGCCCTCAAGCGCTTCCGCCGCATACTGATCGCGTACAGTTAAAGCTTTAACTCCCAATATCTGATTTTTGACTCTCCCTTTACGCGAATTTGGTTTTACAACAAGAGAACAAGTTTTACCTGATAAGTTTGAGTATTCTCACTACCTGTTTCTGGATAATGATGGCTATTGTAGGGAGAATATACATGTGGGAGTTACATACATTCTGGGAGTTAAAAGATTGATAAAATTAAAATGCCCGCAGACTTTGTCTTCGTGATCGAAAAGGCTGTTCTACCCGATGAAAGTCTATGCTTTTTTGGTTGTTTTTACTTTTTATCTTTATTATTTGTTTACAGTTTACTGCATGACGATTGATTCATTCTACGATTCAGATTCAGCTATTTCCCTTTCAGCGGAAATCCGTGAAATTATTTTTCTCCTTAGAGCAGGACCTACAGTGAATCGAAAATACCGTGAGTTATATTTTACCAGTAAAGTTTCTCTCTGAGTAATTAACTCAATATATCACTGCGCTCTCTCGTGAGATATCGAGATGATAACGAGAGAGTAACTCCCTATCCACAAGCCACCGTGTATTATTTTGTTTACTATGTAAGCACGATAGGCCTTTACTGATAAGAAAGGCGACCTTATTAAAGAATGAAAATTTGCTATTTATTCATCAACCAGACAAAGTGGCGCGAAAGGCGAGTGACATGTCAGCAGCTGATTGGCCATATCGATCAGCGCAGCTTACATGAAAGATATTTTTCCATCATCTTTTCATAAAAATGCATTACGTTTTTTCAAATGTTCATTTTTCGCTTTCACCGTGGCAACTTCATAAATTTTCTAAAAATAATAAAGGTGAACGTTTTTTATGTCAATAACTCCCGCCAACTCGACACTAAATATGTTTTCAGTGAAAGGTGAAAAGTCTCTAGCGAAATTCAACGGCGCTATAGTTCTTATTTCAGTGGAATCAGTTTTGGAATGATAAAATCTGTTCCCTCCGAACATGAAAATGATGCTGATTTGAAAAAACCTAACATATGTTTGTTCGTACGTAGTCGAGTCCCGAGCAAGATTAAACGGACCTCCATCTTTCTGATGTTTTCATTCGCTGACTATCTCTCACATGGAGAGAGAATTTGTTGCTTTGTTGGGATGCAGTTAGCGAGTCCATATATTATGATTCATATAAGACAAGCGGTGCACATGATACTGGAATTAGTAATGTTGTAGTTTCATGGAACCTCGTGGGCTACCTCAAGGTCTGTTATGATAATCTCAAGATCGGAATTTTCGGTGAAACTAATATGATGATTTTTTTAATAATTTTTTTCAATTGTCACGTTGTGGCTCGAGGTTTACCCTCTTTCGTTATGTATTTTCAGGTGTATTTCATATTTCATGATTTTAGTAGTATGTGGGATGATGTCTTAGCTCATATGAACCCGGGCTCATTAAAGAGAAAAATCTATGGCTGCATGAGGGAGAATTTCAGATCGTAAAATCCGAAGGTCTAAGAGTCTAATCCTCGAGAGGAAAGAAAATGCTTTTCTTTCGCTTACGTTAGTCACCAGTAGTTGGGATCGATCTATTTTTCTCATTCTTTCGTGCGTTTGCATATCTAGTCAATTCCCGCCTATCTCCTTCACTGCATTAGGTTTTCATTAACTAACTCGGTTTTCACCTTACCTCCTTTAAACAATCTAGCCTTCTCGGAAGAGGACGATAAACCGAAGGCCACTTGTCCTTCGTTTCTCTGTACTGGTTAGCAGGGAACGTTAAAGAATCCTTGCACTTCTCGCAAAGAGTATAGGGAGCGAAGTTCCCAGTGTTGTGGTGTGGCCTTCTTTCCAAAGATTCTTAAAACTGAAGGCACCTGAAAATATTCCTTTTAAAAAAATTTGAACTGCTCAAAGCAGTCTTGCTAAGGTTCCCTGCAAAGTGTTGTAAGTTTCATTAGAGGATATCAGCGTAGACTGGGAGAATACACTAGATAACTTGCATCATTATCATTATCATAGTTAAAAACCTGGTCTTTTGAGTATTACTCAGAACGATGACTCTATATGTCAGATCCGGATTTATGAAAGGAATTTAATTGACCTACAGAAAGGCCTACATTAATTTAGTTTACTCCATTTTCACTGCATTATTTGCAGTGGGGAAGGACTAGAAAGGAACATGCGAACCATTCGTGCTAGTCTACCCTCCCACCCATACCATTTTTTTTTTAGCTGGTAAGTGAAACTCGTGCAACCCATCTGCAAGCGAAAAAGTCATTGTGAACTCTGATTGGTTCTGCTATTGTTCTGATTGGCTGGAGTAATAACTGTGGATCTGGTTTTACAGGACTCAGTCGAAACTTCCTTTAATGCAATTTGACCACCTAAGCTGGTTGGTTAGTTTTCTATGCAATCTGACGTTCATAAAACAAAGCACCTGGGACGGTAGAACCATAGGGACACGGTCCTACCCCACAGGAGAAGGGGGGTATACAAATCGCTTCTCCAGATGGTTTTATTCCTGCTGATGAACGAATCAGTGTTCGCGATATTTTTAATTTTAGCTTTAGATTATAAGGTAACTTGAATACATCT
The DNA here is from genome assembly GCF_964205215.1 of Stylophora pistillata. Classification (NCBI taxonomy): domain Eukaryota; kingdom Metazoa; phylum Cnidaria; class Anthozoa; order Scleractinia; family Pocilloporidae; genus Stylophora; species Stylophora pistillata. The sequence goes on from NC_142520.1 coordinate 25,309,020, forward strand.
AGTTGAGTTCCTCCGGCTGAGTCTTTAAAAAAGATAAAGGCTGTATGAATAAAGAGCGATTTCTTGGACTAATCGGCCAGATAGAGAATTCTGCGATAAAAGATTGCTTGAAACCACGTTATAGGAAAGATGAAAAAGCGATGACATTTCGACGTAGAACTAACTTTCCTAATTACAATTGCAATGCCATGTCCACAATCAGGAGAAAAGAACGTATCCATGCTCAAACACCCACGCTGATATCGAAACTCGCTAATAATAATCAAGGTCATCAGCACTAAGGACTGGTTTTCCTAGTATTTATGTGTTTTTAGCTCTCCATTTTTAACTTGATTGAGCAATTTTCTATGATGGTTTTACTTAATTTTACTTTGTGATTGCTCTAGAAACTCGCGCCATTCTTTCAACCAATCAGCTGCAAAAGCTAAAACAATTGAGGCGGCTTGGTCACTAACATTTTATCGCGCTTTAAGCAGTTTTCCTGTTTTTACTTTGAGTTTTCATTGGCTGATGGTAACGTATACCTTTCTTGTGAATGTGATCAATAGGTTACAGTCTATCATCTCTTGTTGTGATATAAAAAAGACCGTCATATGAAAAATTCCTCACCTTCACTCGGATCATCATAGATTTTTCCGCTCAAAACAATGCCACTATAGAATGCAAAAACAGAAAACTTTGCCAGAATATACATCTTGAGAAACTACAGAGGAAAGATACAATAATAAAATAATTTGTCACTTCCTACATGAACACAAAAGGACAAAAAAGATGGACAGGCCCAGTTAAATGGTATAGATGAATTAATAAAAGTTGCAGTTTGAATTTGGCTGAGCTGGTGAGCACGTCCAACGACCAATGTGTTGCGAAATTTAAGTCCCAAGAGCTTGGAATTTTGTTATGAAACTAGGTCAGTTGCAAAAATCACTGGATCCGTTTTACGCACTTATTTGGTCGTCTTTATGACCTGCGCTAGACATTAAATGTCAAATTTCATAACCGTATTTATTCCGCCCGTCGCAACCAATTAGGTGACTAAAGCATCACCCCTGACCGTTACTGGGAGTCTTGTTTATGTGTACTTTTGGAGAAGGAAAGTCATGAACAGAAAATCCGATAGCAAACCAAGGAAACAAGGCCAGAATACCAACAATGTTCATTTAAAAAAAAAAAAACGCTCCCAAAAAAAAACGCGAAAACCAAAACCCGATTTTCCCTCGCTCCCTTCAGAGCCGGATCAGAGACAACGAAAGTAAAAAGCAGCATTTTCGCCCAATCTCAATCTGTTATTTGTTATTTTATCATTGGACGCATCGATTAAAAAAATGTTTCAAGAAAACTATTTCTTTGATGTTATCTATAAAACGAAACTCAACTTAAAAAAAGGCAGCACTTTCTGACGCATATCAGCCTCAAAAAATGAGATCGCTAGTAACATATTTTGTAGTTGGGCCATGGAAGCTGTTATTCACACTTAACTGTTAAATGTTTCATCCTTCTGTTACAGGAACGATCAATTCCAAGTCCTCAAACTGCCTTCAGTGGAAGAATAGTTGGTTGTGGACTGTGTGTTTCGCTTTTATACGAAAGAGAGTTTTTACCAATTGCAAGGATACTTGACTGCGAATTAATTAAAATAGGAAAATCGGATGAAAATAGGAATAAGAAAAAAACACCTCAAATTGTTTTACTGGTAGGTAAGAACAGTTTCCATGCATTCTACAACTTTTTGTTTCATAGATCAGTGCAACCACAAATTTCTATGTTTCTAAATAATTCCAAATCAATTTGAGGCTTTCTCCTACTATGGCAAGTACTTCCCCTCGAATACATCCTTAAGTTGGCTTTCATACACGTGTTAGTCAAAACAGAGCAAAAGAATCTACAAAAATGTTGCTATATTTATGGATCTAAGAAGTTGAATGAATCATGATGAGTGCGCTCATTTTAATTCGAATTCACCGAAATTGCTTTACAGTTTGGGGAACGTGTAGCTTAAAGTAAGGTGGATGTGGCGTTGCCAAAGCAATTTCATGTCTAGAAAACATCCCAACCTACAAAGTAATCAACGTGAGAAAATTAGCTTTTATTCAGTTGTTAATTGTGATGCCTTTTTTTGATATGGTGTATAGATTTGTAATAATAATAATAATAATAATAATAATAATAATAAACAAATAAGCAAAAAAGCGCGTTCTAAAAAGCAGATCAATTTGCGACATAAATGAAATTTTCCTCATATACAAAAAGGATTCCGTTCAGTGCTTCTTGAACAATTCCGCTTAATCTCAATCTCTCAGTTAGTTTGATCTCAACATTTTATTGGCTCCTTTTCTTCCTCCGATCTAGAACACAATCTTACATCGCGCCGGGATTTTTCAAACTCCTTTTTTTATAACCTCCTTTTTTACCAAAAAACAAAGGAAATACTTTGAATTCTATTTGCCAGTGTAGCGCGAATTTAATGAAATTCAGTGATACCCATGATTACATTTTAAATTAAATATCATCAAGTTTTTCTGTTTGCTAAGTTCTAATGTAAACGGCTTGCATATGCAAAGCCCAGTGGAAATGTAGGTGTTGATTGGGTAAAATACATTCAGAAATTTAAAGTAAATAACAGTGAAACCTAAATGGATGGTGCACGTGTAAAAATTAAATTAACTGAAGCTTCAGCTTCTTCATATAGTTACTGCGAGACTTTGTTACCAGACCTCTGGAGAACCTACCTTCCTGCACCAGTGCAAAACTTTCAAGGGTCCTCTAATAAAGTTGCAACCGAAAATAGAAAATTCATTGAACGATATTCGAGGAGGAAACATTTTTGGTTCGACATTTGTGTGTGAGATTGAGTGATATATTTATTTGGTAAATAATTGCGCTTCAGGATCGATTTACATATAAAAAGACGGTAATTGTTTTTCGCTAGTTGTGGGTAATAAACACTGTCAGTTGTTAGTTTTTCAGAGTGGGTTGGCCGACAGAAAGACAAAACCGCAAATGAGTACAGAAAACTATTTGAGAGTTGTGTTTCCTTCTCCCTGACATGATCACTCCAAAATCCCCTCCTTTTGCTTTTGAAATCTTCAAATGTACAGTAGGGTCACTTTGTTTTCTAAAGGTGCCAGGCAGGTGCATTTGCTAATAATATTTTCTCCTGCATTGTCAGTGGATAAAGAACCACTGAATATTAGTACCTGGGTGGTTTTTAATTATTGCGAATGCTTACGCGGCTATATTTAAAGTATTCAAAGTCAAATTTAATAATATATTTAATAATATATTAAAGTTGAATTATTACTAAAGGATTCGGCTCAGAGCCTGGCACCCATGCTGACCAAATTATTTAACCGGTCAATTGAGACAAGCACCTTCACATCAATCTGGAAACTTGGCAAAGTATGTGCTTTATTTACGACAGGTGAAAGGACGGACTGCAACAAATACAGACCGAAAACTGTTCTCCCAGCCATCACCAAGATTCTTGAACGAGCCGTGCATCAGCAACTTTCTATCAGACTCCAAAGTACTTACTCCAAATCAGTTTGGTTTCCATCCCAAGCTTTCAACTGAAACTGCCCTTGCCCATTTCGTTGACAATAGACTTCAGAGTCTTGATAACGGTTGTTTTACGGGAGCAGTTTTTCTAGACCTCTCCAAGGCGTTCCATACCGTAGACCGTATGCTTCTTGTTAAAAAACTCAAGGCTATTGGTTCTGGTTCTCAAGTCGTGGAGTGGTTAGTCTCATACCTCAATAATCGGTACCAAGTAACATCTGTTGAAGGCTACCAGTCCCCTCTTTGTGAAGTTCATGTTGGAGTACCTAAAGGTAGCATCCTCGGCCCTCTACTATTCCTTATCTACATTAACGATCTTCCGAACTTCTTAGAACACTGTCAAGTAATTATGTATGCAGACTATACTGTGATATACTCAAGTGGAAAACGCTACCAAGATATTCTATACCATCTAAATGCCGACCTTGCCAATTTAGCTCAATGGTTTGACAGAAACTATGTGACAATGAACACTAAAAAAATCGAGTTTTTTATTGTTTGGTAGCCATCGCAGATTGCAAACCTACCGAGGCATCAAGCTTCAAATAGATAACAAGAACTTGAAAATACAGATTCAGTCAAATATGTTGGTGTAGTCATCCACAAGAACATGACATGGCAAGAACACATCGAGTCATTAATCACCTAAAGAAAACAAAGAGTCGGTTTACTAAAACGAGTCTAGCATCTGTTACCATTAGTAACGCGAATTACATTGTACAATTCCTTAATAAGTCCACTTTTTGACTATGCCGACATCATTTGGGAGACAAGAATAACGCCACTATCATGGATGATTTGCAAATACTAAAAAATAAAGCTGCAAAAGTTATCCTTGATTTGCCGAATCACACCTCATCCACCGACGCTCTAAATTCTCTAAACTGGCCAACACTACTCCAAAGGCGTCTTGTACACAGATACATTGCCACCTTTAAGTAAATTTACGGCCTTGTGGATTATACACCGAATGCAAATATGGCGTCCAATTTGAATTGCCATTGTTCTGAACTCACTAGCCTCGTCTTCACGTGGAAATACAAAAGGATTATTACGTGTGTGAGAGGCTCGTCAGTCCAGAACAATGGCAATTCAAATTGGTCGCCATATTTGCATTCGGTGTATAGTTTTAATATTTTAAGAAATTCTGACTTCCAAAGATATAATACAAGAAGAAAGAATGATATCCGCCTCCCTCGTGTAAAAACGAACTATGGAAAACAGAGACTTTTGTATACGGGCACAAGAGAATGGAATCTCTTAAGGCCTGGCTAAACTAGGCAACTTTGTTGCGGAAACATTGTTGCGGAGGCAAATGTTTCCCACTTTAGCGGCGCGGGAAACATATGTTGCGAAAACAAATTTTGCTGCTCGGAAACAAAAATTGTTTTTGCCTGCAGACAAAAAATTTTTGTTTCCCGGACACAAAGTTTGCGTCCGAAACTTATGTTTCCCAGTTTGGCCACGATGAAAATAATGTTGATTAGTTTCCAGTGCCTCTCGCACATTGAAAATGTTTTATAGCAACGGCGAGCAGACAACAATTAAAATGGCTGACATGCGAAGAAATTCAAGCAGGTCACGCTCAAAGAAAGGGATAGGGAAAGGGAAGGGAAAGGAACTGGAAAGATGAAGAAATTGAAATGCTAATAGGCCTTTTGCAACAAACCGTCACGTGACTGATTTTCCCTTAGCAACGCCATACTGGAGGGCAAGCTATTCAGTCTTTCCTTGACAACCAACAAAGCGCGAGTGGGCGGAATGGATACAAAGGTAAGGTTAAAGGTCTCTTAAGGTGTTTGTTTGTCATGATGTCACAAGAAAACAATAGGACAGTTTCTCTTTAGAATTTTTACATACAATTGAACTAGTCTTGGACTGAAAACAGTCACCAAAGGCCGAGTTTCAGACTCGTGAAGTTTTAGCACGTGCTCGCTTGAAGCGATAGCAATGGCAGCGACCTAACCGAAAAATCTCCTTGATTACATTTTAATAATTCGACTTGATCGCTTTTTTTATGTAAAAGTTTGGTTTTAGGGTTTTTACTGGATTGTTTGAATTTAATTTATGCCGGTGGGTGAAGAACTGACAAGTTTTATCTAGGGCAACTTGCAACGGTGGTCACGATGAGTAAATTTCATTGCTGTGTTCCTGGTTGCAATGCAGATAAGCGTTACGACCTTGAAAATAAGTTATCGTTTCACAGATTTCCGCCACACTCCAAGAAAGAGCTTAGAGATGGCTGGGTAAACAATATCCGTAGAGATACAAGAGAATATTTTGAGGTAAATCAGTGTTTTTTTTATGCTGGCAAGGAGCTTGACATTTAAGCTTAGCTTTCAAAATTAAAGGTTCTTTCGTGTTTCTCAGATAACTGACAGCACGAGGGTGTGCTCTCAGCATTTCAAACCGAGCGATTTTAAGCCTCCGGATAACAACGGTCGAAGACTTTTAGAAAAAGGAGTAAAACCTAATATATTTTAATGGTCCAAGGAGAGGAAAGAAAGGAGACCACTTCATCGAGTAGTGTAAGGCTTTCTAGTCATCTGCTTTGTGGTTTCACTTAAGATGTTGATAGTACATTGTAAGTTAATCAACAGAAATTAATTTAAATCAATCCTAATCCGTCATCATGTTGATTCTAGGCTACGCGAGTCTGAAGAGAGTGACTTGTCTGTTGAGGAAGAAGGCCCCTCAGAGCTAAAAGTTGCAGAAGCAGAAACAGCTGCAGCCAAAGCAGATGCTGAAGCAGCAGAGGCCGCGTTAGAACTTGCCCTAGGACTCCTGAAGTCTTCCCAGAGGGATTTGGTTGCAGCAGAGGCTAAGATCAGCGCTCTTAAAATCCAAGTTGACATCTCACGTTTTGGGCTTCAAAGATTTCAGGCAGACGATGGTAGTATAAAATTCTACACTGGATTTCCCAGCTATAACCATCTTCTAAAGGTATATAGTTTGTTAGAGCCCTCAGCTGAACGAATGACTTACATCTACAGTGCATGTATGAATGTCCAAGAGAGTCGGCCATCTGCAAAGACAATGGTACTTATCGATGAGTTTTTTTAATTTCTTGCAAGGGTAAGGGTAGGTCTTTTTGCCTAAGACTTAGCACATAGGTTTAACATTCACATTGCTACTGTAAGTAGGAAAGTTATAACTTAGGCAAACTTTTTGTACTTTTGTCTGGGGAACCAGGTTATCTGGCCAAGTAGGGAAGAGATAGATTTGCACATGACTGAGGGTTTTAAGAGGTTGTACCCAAAAACAAGGATAATACTGGATTGCAAAGAAATTTATGCTCAGTCACCTTCATCCCTATTACTACAATCGCAGTTGTACTCTACTTACAAGAGCAACACAACGCTTAAGGGTCTAGTAGGTATTGCCCCTCATGGAGCTATTACTTTTGTATCAGCCCTTCACACTAGATCTATATCAGATGAAGAAATAACTAGAGTTTCAGGAATATTAGATCTTTTAGAACCTGGAGACACTGTGATGGCTGACAAGGGCTTTGACATAGGTGATATGCTAAGGGAAAAAGGGATAAGTTTAAACCTGCCTCCATTTCTTCATTACAGTGGCCAATTTAGTGCTCAACAAGTCCAAGAGACAAAGCAAATTGCCAAACTGCGAATCCACGTTGAGAGGGCAATACGGAGAATTAAAGAGTTCCACATTTTTGATTCACATATCCCTCTCAACTTAATGGGTACAATTAATCAAATTTACACAGTACTTTGCGTAATAGTGAACTTCCAGGGACCACTGATAATGTCATCAGCATAAGGATAGATAATACATGAGAAAAACATAGTTAGCCCACTTACTTTGTGGTAAACATTGTGGAAATTCTACAACCACAATTCTGTCATAGGTATTAGATAGTGTACAATCAATATTGCTCAATACTGTGACAAATCCAGGCTATGCCTTAGGTAATAAAAGGTAATGCAACAAGAAACAATTACTGGTTCATTGTAAATAACCTTAGAGATTGACCAATACTTTTAAGGGAGTATACTTACAAGAAATTTGCCAGGATGAATTTTTATTTCATTGTACAACTGCAAACATGTTTCTTGAAGACCCAACAGTTCATTATTAAACATTTATATCTGTATTTGGTGAATTTTATTCAATCCATGCTAAGACTTCAATTTTTTTCATCCCCCTTAAATACATTAGTGGTATTAAAATCTTCTAAGAGTGGGAATATCTGTCTTCAATAGTATGTGTTAATGCAGTTTCTTTGTATTGAGAAACTGAAATAAAAGAAAACATCTTAATCAGAGTTCTAAGTGTTACAAAACCTTGACACAGTAATAGATTACTGCAGAATCATCAAGTCTTGACGAAAATATACTTAAGCTTGAACATTCATAACCAACTTATTGTTGTTCATTTAATTTCTTTGAAGTTCATTCTGTGTACAAATAAGTTGTAGTTGTAATAATAATAATACTAGCTAGTATGTACTTGAAACAGAAATTATTAGGAGTTTGCACATTTCAAGGTTCCTATTATTTCAAGTAAAAATAAAAAAAGAAGGTATCCACATTATCTTTGGCAATCTGAAACAATTCTGCATCATAATAAATTCTTTCACAGAAGAAAGTTGTCTCATTGATATAACAGAAAAAGTCATTCCATTGGTGTAATCTGCCCCTGCTTCTAGCTTCTTAACCATTACATCTTGAATAGCCTTGTTTGCAATCTTTCTCTGTCGAGGAACACTCCACATCTGTGGCAGGCTAGTGCAAGTAAGTTCATCTGGCAGCGATTTTAGCCCAAGATGTTTGCAGTGCGACATGTAAAAGAACAATCCAACCACATGATGACAGTATCCACCAGCTCCTGCCACACAGGAACACTTTCCACAAATGCTCTTGTCTGCTAGGCCAATCTGTACACTGAGTATGTGTGGTGGCTCACTCTTTTTCATAAATCTGTAGCACTTTGATGTCACTTTGACATGGTTAGCAGAATACTGAACTGCAAAAAACAAGACTTAGCTTGGTAATGCTTTTGTCCAGAAAGCACTGCAATAATGTTAACAAAACATAAAAATATATTTTGTAAACTGTCATCTGCTGAAAGCTTAATTAACTAGCATTCATCTTTCTTGGTTGCATGTACAGTGTTAACACAACCAAAAATTTAAAAAACAGGCTATTGTTTAACTTAGAACCGCAAATATCTCCAAATTAATTATATACTTTACCTAAACAAAACAATATTCGAGTTGTTAATTCTGGACAAATTTTAATTTTCAATGTTATGAAATTTACTTGGTATTTTGATCTTAAGCTTATTTGTATATATATTTATTTTGTAGTCATTTAGTCCACAAGGATTTCCTCTACCTTAATATTAAGTAACACCCGAAGATTTTATTTAAAGTTATATTTGCACACTTAGAATTTAGGATATCCTACACTTTGCTTACGTTTCTTATCGTGAAGGTAGCCAGGTTCAGCGAAAAAATTGTAGGCTTTCCTGGTATGTTCGCATCCCGACGCATTCTGAGCAAAACTTTCAACTTCTGCGAAAGAAATACCAGGAAATTTGCTCAAATCTCTGGACTCCACACCTGTGAATATAAGAAAAATCATTCGAGTTCGCCCTGAACAACGAGACTGCAATCAAATATGCTAGCATTTTTGTTGTGAGCATAGAAGCCTACCTCCAATTACAGAAACTCACCTTCGCGTTCAGTCGAAAGAGCTTGGCTACCAGCAGTCGCCATATAATGCAAAACTATCCTCCCTGAAATTCAAACCAAACTATCACTCAATATTTTCGTTCTAAAGGCTTAAATATCCGTGTAACACAGCACTAAAGTCGAATGAATCACAGCGATTTTTCGGTAACGTTTACGCCATTGCTATCGCTTCAAGCGAGCACGTGCTAAAACTTCACGAGTCTGAAACTCGGCCTTTAGTGACTGATTTCAGTCTGAGACTAGTTCAATTGTATGTAAAAATTCTAAAGAGAAACTGTCCTATTGTTTTCTTGTGACATCATGACAAACAAACACCTTAAGAGACCTTTAACCTTACCTTTGTATCCATTCCGCCCACTCGCGCTTTGTTGGTTGTCAAGGAAAGACTGAATAGCTTGCCCTCCAGTATGGCGTTGCTAAGGCAAAATCAATCACGTGACGGTTTGTTGCAAAAGGCCTATTACGCTGTAAGAGGAAAGGCCTTGTCTCTGGGACGTGGGTCATAAGGACTACATGAACAGGGACAGTAAGGAGGTGGCGTATTCGCAAATCGATCTACTGATGACAGAAAAAAATATGATATCAGCCGGGAGGGTTACAAGAGCAAGTAGAAAATTATCAGGTCACAGTTTATGAGGGAACAGGCCCTGGAAAGAAAAAAGGAGTCCGGTCAACAAACAAGCGATCTGTAACACTCCTCTTGGAGGTGGTACCATTTGCTGAAATTCCTTATTATTGTGCAGAATGGCACAAAGGGCTTTGATACAATGAACATATGTGAACATCCTTTGATCCCAAGACTTCCCCGAGGTCAGTTTATTCATACACGCATGCGTAGCTCATTTTTTTTCCGAAACAATGTTTCCTCGTTGAGCCGCTGGGGCAGCAAAACATTTTGTTGTTTCCTGCTAAGTTAGCCACCCCGGAAAACATAACAGGAAACAATGTTTCCGCAACAAAGTTTCCTAGTTTAGCCAGGCCCTCAGACACTTCTATTAACCCTTTTCTATCAAGCCACGCATACATCATTTAAATTTGCACGACTACTGTTGTTATTTGTATCTTGTTGAAATTAAGAGACGACATTATGTAACTGTATACATCAGGGTACACATCAAACAAGGGCGTTTGATGTGACACCTATTGCAGCCTAAAGCACCCACAATGATTCTCGATTTCCATTGCAGTGAACCGTTTATATAGCAACAAATCCCAAAAATCCAGCACTCTGCTCCAAGAGCAACACTGTAAAAGTGTCTATCTTTTAAGATCAAAACTTGCTCAAGAAATCAAAAGTTTGCATTCAAAACACACCTCATGGCCAGATCTTGCTGTTTGGCTGGAAAATTCCTTCTCAATTTATCCGCTAGCCCTTGTTCCTCCGTTTGACGAAAGCTAGTGTCACAAACACAACCTTTGCCTCGTTTATGACCGAAAAGAGTTCTGGGAAATTCTACCACAACTCGAGAAAGGAACATCACACATTTACATTTTGACAAATTATTACAATCGTGTCGGGCCACCCAGTCCTACCAGCAAAATATCACATCCATCGAGACTTTTGCCACTCAAAACTAGCCCAAAAAGCTTTAGTAGGTTTTAGTAGCCATCCACAGATGGGCCAGAGAGACGACTTCACTGGTGAACTTGCAAAACTTACATGAAAGCAGTCTACATGAAACCACCTCTCACCTCTGTTTTCTTTCAGAGGCTTGCCTCTACCCACATTTCAGCTTAATGATGCTGTTCTGAGGGCTTCTGTAGAGGGAAAATGGCTCAAAAAACACTTACAAACGCGAGAAAACGAAACGATTTGAACGCATCCAAACATGAGTGGTTGATCTAGGTCACGTGACTTCAAAGTCTAAGCCCATGGTGTCACAAAGCCGCAAATATTATTATATATTCAATTTAGATGACTAAAGGGACTCCCGGTACACTACAGTGTGACTCTACTGATTCCCCACTGAAAATTTTATTAAACGCCGTATTGAAAGTTATTTGTAGCAGACGAATTCATTTGTCTTGATTGCTGTCAAACGTTGCTCATTTTACGTTCTTGACTTGTCATGGATTTGCTCAAATCTCTTACCCACGATCTTGCCAAAAGAGGCAACCATCTTCTGTGGACTGAAACAGTCATGTTAAGCATCGTAAATGTCGCAGCATTCCTTAGAAATTTGTCACTTTGTTATGCTGTTTACCGAAACCAAAGACTCCGCACACTTTCCAACATGTTTGTCGTTGTGTTGGCTGTGAGTAATATTCTGATGTCCACCTGCTGTACGCCATTTTCTATTGTTACTTTAAATCGTAGTCAATGGATCTTTGGTAACAACTTCTGCTGATTCCATAGATTCGGAGTGTTTACATTTGGACTAGCATCATTGCACACCATGGGACTAATTGCAGTTCGTCGATATTTCTGCATTGTCAAACCTGAGAGGTACACCGTGTTATTCAAAAGGCAAAGAATTCTGCTCTACATCGGTGTTTTCTGGTGTATCGCTTTCATTGGCTCCGTTCCTCCCTCTTTATTCGGTCACGGTGACTTCGAATTCCAACCGGGTAACCCACTTTGCCCAGACAAGCTTACCCTACATACAGTTTCTTAATCTGTTTGAGCAGGACAATTAACCCGTTCAGTTATGGAGCCACAAATAAGCATTTCAGACGAGAATACACGGCGATTTTAAGCGACATGTTTTGCGTGAAAATCTTTCGCTGTTCAGTAGCGTACGAAGCAGAGTCTTCAAGCGATTGTCGAAGAAATGGCCCAAAAGTGACGCCTTGTTACGGGAGGTTCAGTCATCCTTATGCCTAAACCTTTGGGGGCAGTTATCCCTTATCCCTAATTAACAGAACCGTGTTTTTGTAAAGAATCCTCAATTTAGCTGGACCTTTTGTCCAAACATTAATTTTGGTGAACAGTGTTAAGAGAGCAGAAAGCTAACAGTTGAGGGACATAATAAAATAAAGTAGGATAAGCAACAATTTTTTCTATAGATCTTTTTTTACATATTACATTCTTGAGTAAGCCTGAGGCCCACTGATCGCATAAAACCACGGTTTAGATTAGACCTCGTGTAAATAAGCAGGCCTATAAGTCCATAATTACGAGCTAGAATTCTGTTAATCTGCACCTAGGCTATTTTTCACATGGTACTCGAAAGTCTTATTGTGGCATTCGCAAAATTCCACCTGAGAACTTTTGTCCATACTAAGCAATACAATTTCCTAGCTCTATTCACAATAAACAGATTGATCAGTGGAATTGTGACTCTAGCTTGTGAAATTAACACAAGCCTATGCACAGCGTGCTGCTTTAATTAGCAAATCGGAATGAGCCTGAACTATTCTTACAGCAAACTGCCAGTCAAATACTCCACTCAGTTTGTTAAATATATGCTCTCCATTTAAGAGGTCGAGTTATTGACTTGTAGAAATGTATGGATATCAAAGTGAGAATGGGTTTGTTTGTGTGCAAAAACCTAATACTCAAGTTTAGCATGTACTAAAACCGTGGAAAGGCCTGAAGACATGCTCTGATTGGCTACTCAAACTCAGAATGTCCTATGCTTAAATCAGCTCCGAGAAATGCATGTGGGAATTGGGCCTTAAATACATTGTAATTGTTGCAGGAATAAATGAGTTAAAATCATTTTTTGTGCTTTATTATCTCAATTTTTCAGTGTACAGCGAAACAGCTCTTCACCTCAATTTCTGTAGCTAGCGGGGGATATTTAGCATGCTTTTCATGGCTCAGTAAATATCTACCACTCGCCATCTTCACTTCAGGAAAGGGGTTTGATCCTAACTCTTTTTTACAGTTCCCAGCACCATGTTGGATATGTAACCGCACACCCCAGTAAATGAGGCTGAGGTTGACGAGTGTAATATCTCTGTGAGCGGTTTTAGGGAAATTTTTCACGTGGGCAGTTAATTTGTGCGATCAGAGGGGAGTGAGTAGTCCCAGCCGATATCCCGATAAAAATACTCCTTCTAAATAGAAAGGAAACCGGTGTGCTGCTTTTGGTTGTCCAAATACATTTTGAGAATAAAGGTAAAGCAGACCGGCATGGACTCCCATTGATCGCCTTCATATTTTTGCTTCCACAAGCGTGTCTTGAAGGGATTTTCCTTCTTTGTAAGAGATGACACCAGAGGTTTTATAAAAATTTTCCTCAGCAAGGGTTGATTGTGAATCAGACTCCAATGTTTCGGCAACACCAGCCCGCTTGCACGGTTACATATCCAATGTGTCATTGGGAATTGTAAAAAGGGCCCTTACTACCCGATTGTATAGCAATGGTGTTTTCCAATTTGAATGTGGCCTCAGCTTTTAGCATACAAACAGACCCATTCTCAGTATCATATCCATACATTTCTACAATTCAATGATTTGACCTCTTGAATGGAGAGCATAATTATATTTAGCAAAATGAGTGGAATATTTGACTGGCAGTTTGCTGTAAGAATAATTTGGCTTCACCACTATTTGTTAAGTAAAATAGCCCTGTGTGCATGGGCATGTGTTTATTTTGCTAGGACAAGACACTATAGTCTATTTTACAATTGTGTGCTTGGCTGCCAAGCCTTTGAACAGGGGTGAGGCTAGGGTGACTATGTTATGATACATGCTACTTTTCAAATCTAAATTACTTTGTTATCATGCTATCTAGATCCATGTCTCTATTTAAACAAGGTTACCTTCACCGTCACTCCAAATAAAATCCTTGGCAACTAAATACACAGCTGCCTATTCAACTGATCAGTCAGTTCATTGTGAACAGAGCTTGGAAATTGTTGTGCTATGTGTTTACAAAACTTCCCTGGTGGAATTTTTTGACTGCCACAATGACATGTGACAATAGCCCGGGTGCGGATTAATAAAATTCTCCGCATCATATATTGTATTTTCGTACAAAAATAGATCAAATAACTTTTGAAGATGGTCTCATCAATGGCAAAACTTAACACAGTAAAAATAACAGTCAACCTTGAGCTCTTATTAATTTGAACTATAACAATTTGTTTTTTTACTTTCAGGATTATGTAACGACATTTTCATACAAGAGGTAGGGCCGCCGGCTTCAGCTGGTTGTTATTTAAAACAAAAACTCGCCGTTTAAACAACCGAAACGAACCAAAAGATAACAAAATTATCCAACGGTCCGCAACTCACTGACTGCACCGAAATGAAAAAGACACTCTGTCCTCATCACATGCATACACGGGAGACTACTGTCTCGCAGCACGGAAACTCAAGGTGAGATGTTACATCGCTTTATGATTATGGACTAACTTTCTTTAAAGCGGAATGATTGGGTGCTTTGATAAAAGTCGATAGCTAGAGGTAACGACCGCAATCAAAGCAGAAATTAAACAAAAACTATCAAACAATACATGAGAAATTATGAAAGGAGGTAGAAGAGGTTATCCCTTTCTAGTCCACCTCCTTAACATATAGAGCAATATTAGAAAAAATCCTAATTACTTCTCTATAAATTCAAAAAACTATATACAATTGGGTATACTTATATAATAAAAGTTTAAAATGGTAATTAGTATAAATCGTGTTTTAAGAGAATTCATCAACTAGCTTATTTCTAAGAGTTCTTAAGTCTTTTACTTCAGCGGTCTCTTTTATTAAATTGTTCCACAAATTAACAACGCGAAGAAAGAAAGAGTGTTTATAGCAATTTAACTTAGCAGATTTCGTCTTAAGCTTGAAGCGATGGTTTGAAGCGATGGATATGAGATGATTGTAGCCTCGTTGGCTATCTATCATCTCATATCCAACGCGCGCTCGTGGAATAATTGAAAGTTAGACTTTTTGCGGTGTAGTATCGCTGAGTATTTTTAACGAGTTGGGCCGTACTTTGACGAGCCCATAAGGCGACTCAAAATACAAAAAACGAGTAAAAATACTCAGCGATATTACAAAACAAAACGCTTAATTTGAGATTCGTTATCCAACTCGCCAAATTGTTATTTCAGTGCGGGCGAATTTCTCGGATATTTGTGGAGTACAATTTTCGCGTGACATTGGTACTCGTCTCCCGCGTTATTTGTACTCTACGAAGCACATTTATGCCCGAAACGAATCACCCCAACCGATCTATCCTCGGTTTAAAGTAGATCGTACGAAGCCCGTTTATATTTGGCACAGCTTAACTATGGAATAATTATTTATTTAAATAACTAAATAACTATGTTCATTCGGGATTTATAGCACGAAAACAAGAAGTACCCCCGAAAAAAAGAAAAAAATGATAAGAGTTGCACATAGTTGGGCTGAAAGTTCTAGTTGACGAAAGGGAAACGAGTTGGCGATTTAAAAGCTAGACCTAAGGCCAGAGGGAAAACACTTTAGTCGCTCAACCCCAGTATATCTAGACAGAAACAACACAAATGTTTCTGAGCCCTAATATTCGCAGGCTTAAAACTAAAATCAACCGGAACTAAAATAACTGAAAATGTGCTCTCTTTCCAATATCTTAACCACGTTTTTTAAACATGAAGCAAATTTTTCGGCTTGATGGGTCACTACTACCATTTTGTATAATTATGGGGCTACGCTCTGCGAGCTCCGCTCTAATAAATTGAGAAAACTTATACCCGTGGCCCATGACGACAAACCCTGCGACCTAAAAGCTGCTTGAACGTTTCTTTTACCGCTTGTCTCACTCCTCTGATCTTCCAACAGTACAGAAATGGATTTAGACTCGAATTTGCGAACACAATAGTTGTTGTGTATCTCCTGCTGAGAATCTGAGCTGACTTTCTTAAAGGGAAAAGAGATGGTAGAAATAATAACAACGCATATGGAAGATAACAAGCGACCAATGCTAACTGGACCCATACTGCTGCAGAAACAGTTTTTCGGTATCTCTCTATGTTCAAAGGAATTCCTTCGCTCAGTGGCCCATTGTGATTATGGCCTTGAACTTGAGTTCGATGTTGGCGGAGTCGAATGAATATCTTTGCGCAGCAATAAAAGGAGGTAATCAAACACAGCATGACCACTGCAAACATGACCTTATAGGCAACTTTGTAATTCCAAAATTGTTTGAGAAGAGATCCCGTCGCACACCCAACCACGAACAAGATTGAAACTGCAGTAACTCTCTTTACTGTGATAATTTGTCTGTACCGCAGGCCTAGTGAGAGAGCGAAAAGTCTGTCCACACTCACCACGGTTACGATCAGGAAAGACACTGAACTAAAAGCGAATATTGCCATTTCTGCAAACGTACTTAAATTGTAGCAGAGATGTCGTAGTCTGCTCATCTGGAGAAGCAATTCGACGGCAAACAATGGCGGAGAAATCAGGCCAACACAGAGATCTGTGATTGCAAGACAACAAAACATGACCTTTGACGGCGGATAAAGGGAAGAATTTTTGTAAAGGGCGATGAAGATCAGCACTTTTCCCAGAAATGAAAACATGGATTAAAAAAATGTTAAATACTCCGAGAAAAATGTTTTGCCGAGGCATATTTATATGAACACAAAGTACAGCTTCAGTCGTTCGATGGTCAGTTCCATAATCGTTCCTTTTCGCCATTTTCTCGCTCTGAAATTGGACAAAGACTAAAAGTAAGTGATGCCAACCCTTTATATCGACGAATGTTTCATAAGTTCTCAAACATTAGTCCTACAAAAAAATGTCGGACAAGCATGTATGCTAAATGCTTTAGCATACATGCGGATTAAGCTCATATGATATTAAAAATTGGTGATGCAAACACAAAACTAAGCTTGCATTGTAACTGAGTCGTAAGCTCATTTAAAACTTAACTTGACACACCCTAGAAACAAACTAAACTCACATTGTAATATATGATTTATGCAAGCAGTTAAAACTGAATTTGGTTGACACAGTAAACAAAACTAAGCCCACGCTGTAGCTAAGTTTTGCACGCATTTAAAACTCAATCAAGGGTATATTAGAAACAATTTTTATTTATTTATTTAATCTTTATTTAAACACGATCAATTCATCAGCCTATAAAAATACATATCACATACGCTAAGATATTTCAAATTAAAACTACATACTATAACACTAAAGCTGTTTTCCGTGAATGCCGTGCGTTAGACTTAAAGAATGTCACTGATCTTACGTTTAAACAACACTAAGTTTACATTATAACAGAGTAATGCCTACCTTTGAAACTGAAGAAGGCGTATACTAGAAGGACTTAGATCCCGTCGTATCTTAGTAATGTGTGCAATTAAAACTGCATTTAGCGCAAATTGGAAATAAAACTAAGCTTGCATTGTTAGAGAGCTATGTGTGTATCTTAAACTGAGCTAGGTGCATACTGGATGCAAAATCTAGCTCACGCTGTAACAGAGTTATGCATGCATTAAAATCTGATCTTAAGCACACAGTGGAGACAAAAATAAATTCATATTGTAACAAAGCTATGCGTACCGCTTAAAACTCAACTAAGCTGAACGTAAACTAGAAAGAATACTAAGCTCACATTGTAACTGGGTTATGAGCCCATCTAAAGCTATATCACACATGCACTGGAAATAGGCTAAAGTCGCAATGTAAGTGAGTTATTTTCGCGCATATAGAACAGAACAAGGCTTTTATCAGAAATACAACTAAACTTGTATGAATAGAGTTGCGCAGGCATTTAAAACTGAACTAAGTTTAAACATGAATCAAAACTGAGCTTACACTGTAACAAACCTTTGCGCGAGTTAAAACTCAATCAGTTAATACAAGTTAGCAGCAGGCCTACACAAGAAAAAAGAATTAGGTTCACATTCCAACAGAGTTACAAATGCAGTAGAAGCAGACCAAGGAGTACACTGGAAAAATTTTGTCCCTTTAAGATTTGAATAAGGATTGAATACTGATGCTTGTTATCCTATCTAAAGTAACACTTAAACGATTTTATTGCACAAAAGCCACTACGTAGCAAATACCCATTTGACGTAGCGAGTACCTACTTTATGTAGCAAATACCCATTTCTACTTTTTTTGTTCTAGAGAAGCCTTTGGTAAAATATTACGTTTTAGGGAACTGTTTGCGTATTGCTTACGAACAATCTACCCATATGTACTTTTCAATTTAAAATATAACACACTTTACCAACAAATAGAGCGTACACGTAGTTTCATTTCCAAACGGCTGAGATATTAAGCAATTAAAAGTGTTGTGGAAAGGATATTTTATGTTTATGTAAGCCATAAATCATGATAGCATCTTAATCTTATAAACGCGTTACTTTACATAGGTAGCGATTTCAACGACCACGAACGCTTATTTTGGTGTGAAAAATTTCATTTGATTGTGACATATAATTAAAAAAAACAGGTTTAACATGTTTTCTTTCACAAGCGCAGAACTTCCCTAACAAAAAACCAATTTAAAGTAAAATATAACGATTTTATAAAGAAAAAAGATAATTGATCTTCTCAATAAATTTTGACTTGTTAGGTCGAGTTGATACTATATGTGGGAACGGGATTTTGTTCTAAAATTCAAATGGTGTGAAAAGTAAAATATTCCAGATCCCAGAGGGGTTTTACAGTAATAAAAAAGACCTAAAAGACCCTTAAAGTCCGTTATTTAGACCTAAGACCTAAAAGACCTTTAAAATATTTTTATTTTCATGATTTTTTTGTTGGATGTACCAAAGATTGATTATTTGCTACGTTGGTCGATAACTGCATGACTTGAAATGTTCAAACCTGGGCGCCGTAACTCCTTAAATAACATGTTTCTTCAGAGGTTTGCTATCCCCGTGCTTGGTTTTTCTTTGGGCGTTTTCATTTACTTGGATCGTTCGGCGTTCGAAAGAATCTCGAAATATTTATAATACAAAAATATTCAAGTACAGTAGCTTTTAGGAAGATGTAGTGGCAAAGTGCTAGCTGCTAGATTATGAATCGAGAGATTTTAGACTAGGAAATTTTTTATTACTTTTACAACGGCAGAAGTAACAGTGATCAGCATCCGATCTACTCTTTTCTTGGAGGTTTCCTGTTGCTCTCGATTTCGATTCAAATGATCATTTCCAAGTGCAACGTGAAACCACAACTTCCGGGCGGTTCATTTGCTCTGCGACAAGACAAGAGACCCTGCGAACGCCTTGGACTTCAACTCATCCAACCCTCAGCCGAGTCTTCTTTTGTGGTGCAAGGATATTTCGAGGGATATTCAATATCGAGCAAGTATGAAAAAGGTATTAATATGGTTACGTCTTACACAACTCTTTAAAAGCACGTGTCACTAAGTAGTTTTACGGGGGAGACAAAGAACCCCTCTTAATTCAATCGAAACGGTTACACTAAAATGATAAGCTGATCAGCTACTAGCGACATCCTGTCAAATCAATTGACTTCTTTTTTTTACTTAAGTATCTCTCATCTCTTGTATTGCTTTTATCGTTATTTTTACCTCAAGCTTAAACTAGAATTACCTGTTTGTTTTAATTCTATACTCTCTATCTTGCTTATCAACTGAGTGTGTCTCCTCAGAAAGCAAGAATGAATTCACCACAGTCACGGTAGTTGAATTCAGTTCATGTCCAGTAAATGAGCCGTTTTGGTTCTCAAGTAATGATCTGGTACCCAGATGCTATAATGTAAGTGTAACTGGAATGTAAGATCCTTACAACCGCTTGGCCGTAGAAGGTCTGGTTACAAGACTGATGAAGTAACGGGAGGGGGAGAGGGAAGGGGACCAGAGTACGGAAAGAGCTTTCTTTTTGGAACAAAAGAACACCATGTAATCTAGAGGAACTTATCTTTATTCACCAACGTACAGGAACTGGCCCTTACATATTTAAAAATACATTACTTTCCTCACAGCTTTATCTGCACACAAATAAAGTGCTCACAATTTGTACATGGAAAACTTTTCTCTCCCCGCCTGGGGCAAGACATATTCTTACAAGGATCCGGAGAACATGATCCAGGTGAAGCTTTGCCACAGTTATCTGAAAATAAGCAAGGCATAACCAAAGGTGATATTTGGCTATCATAAGATTAAGATCGCAATACCGGTGGAAACAGAATGTTAGGCAAAAACTCGATTTTGTTCAGCAGTAAGTATCGTAAAATAGACTTCAGTTCAATTGACGTAGAAACTTAGCTGAAAAAAAAGAAGACATTGTCCAAGGCTGCAACTCCCTAGGCTTCATTATCAAACTTAGAAGCTTCTAACCTGTTCAGTTGGCCTGTTTTAATTCTACCTCTAAGAACCTACAGAAACAGACATCATGTGTGAGGAAAATAATTGTATGACAAGAAATTATTATAATCAAAACTTAGCAATAGTGATTCAGAACTAGAAAGCAACCTTATGATAGGAATTCAAATTTGGCCCGTCTCTGTAAGTTCCGTATTGATGTGTGTGATGTAATTCTTTTTGTTAGAATTTACTCTCTTGAGATTTCTTTCCTAAAATGAACTTTCTAAATGTATGTGGTACTACACCTACGAACATCACTAGTTCAAACATTTGAGAATATTTCATATAAAATGTTGAGCTCAAGCTCTTACAGGTCATAGGGATATTTTCTGGGAACAGAATATCTCTTCCCTTTATTTACTTATAAAATAATATTTGATGAATTTTTCAAAAAGAAGCTATTCGGGTTTTTGAATTTTCAACTCACTTTGTTGGCTAGCGCACAAACAAAGCATATAGATAACACAGCCATGTATAGCTTCATGGTTTCAAATCTTTAGCGAAAACCTGAACGGAAATGAACACATTAGAGAAAATTCCAAGAATTAGAACATCTTGTGAACTTGCATTGTCAAAGGCCATTGTATTAATCCATTGCTCTTTAGAGTAGGCTACAAAATCTAATTTAAAAGATCTAGAACATAGAGAAGGACGTTGAAAAAATACGTATTGAATAATGTATCAATGTAACTTACTAAGTTTTTTTACTTGAACTCTGGAGATCTCTTCAGTCGGCTCACAGCTATGGATGGAATGATTCCGGCAAGAACTTCTGCCCGTACTTGACTCAGCAATAAACAATGACACTACTTAGGTCATGTTTCAAAACTTCCTTGCTCTAAAGTTGCTTGAAATTTGTCGCTATACCTTGTTAATTTAGAAATGTCAGACGTCATATCAAAGCAGTTTGTTTTCAAAGAAATTTGTAATCGAGAAATATTTCCAAAAGCACGATAAAAAACTACGTCAAGCGAGAGTTTGATGCAAATCAATGCACAAAGCTTGTCTCTAAGGCCGGGATAACAAAGACCTCCTCCTCTTACCTGTTGTGAAAGTTAAATTGATTACTTCACTTGCACCTGACGAGGAAAACTAGAGTATGCGATATAAATATTTTTGCATTTCCAAACAGTAGTCCTTCAAAAGCTTCTGAAATAAATCGATAGCTTGAATAAGTAAAGTTACAACTAGTCAAGGCGTTTTTTATAAAATTGACATGAGAACTAACAAAGGGTGAAACTAAATGATACCATAATCACTTCTTATATGTATGCTTAAGTGCGCCCAAGAGGTCAATTTTTTTCTCTATAATTATGAACTTTACCTCTTTTAAGTGTCTTGCTCGTTGCAATTATTCTTATGGCTGATATTAGCCATACTTTAAAAATGATATTGTATTACTTGTGTTACTTATGCTATTTGGCAATGCTTACATTGATGTTGTACAAGGAGTTACGATCCTGATAATGAAAGAAGGCTGATAGTCTCGAAAGAAACTGTTTGGGGCTGCGTCGGTGGGAGTAACGAAATAATTTGGATATATCAACAAAGTTGAAATGGTAAATTGGCCACCGTAATGATTACAAAAGCTGACGTTTCGAGCGTTAGCCCTTCGTCGGAGCGAATAGAGGAATTGTGGGTTGTGTGTGCTTTTAAAGGCAGAAAATGGAGCTACGTTATTGGTGGGTGCATGGCAACGAGAAAAACATGAATAAATTAGTGGAATGAAAAGCGTTCATTGATCCCTGTGGGATTTAGACTGCCGGTTTGAAAGATGAGCTTTTGTTCAAGATTTTTACGGCTTTCCGTGCCACCTAAGTGCAAGGAAAGACCCAGATTGCCATATGTTGCTTAGAATGATTGGGTAAATTAAAATGTCTAGCGACTGGTTTCGATGTGTCCTTGTCATTCCTTTCCAGGTCTCGAAGGTGTTCTCGGAATCGGTCACCTAGTCTTCTGCCTGTTTCGCCGATGTATATCTTTTTGCAATAAGTGCAAGTTATGCAATAGATTACATTAGCGGAGGTGCACGTGAAGTGATCGGTGATCTTAATGGATCGTTTAGGTCCCGATATTTTATCAGTGTTGTGAATGAAAGGACACGTTTTGCATCGTGCACGAGCGCATTTAAAAGTGCCTGGTTGCTCATTAGTCTGAAAAGAACTTCTGACCAAAAAATTGCCTAAGTTTTTGTCGCGTTTGAATGAAATGAGCGGAGGCTGCGAAAAGATAGTGCCTGTCTCTGGATCGTTTTGAAGTAATTTAAAGTTTTTAAGAATGATGGATTTAACTGAGTGGTTGTGAGGGTGAAACGTGAGAGTGAATGGAATGCGGTCGGAATCTTCCTTATGCGACGTTTGTAGTGCTGAATGTAGATCAATAAGTTGAGCGCGGTGGTAACCCGCTTGAACGACGGAAACAGGGTAAGGAAGATTCCGACCGCATTCCATTCACTCTCACGTTTCACCCTCACAACCACTCAGTTAAATCCATCATTCTTAAAAACTTTAAATTACTTCAAAACGATCCAGAGACAGGCACTATCTTTTCGCAGCCTCCGCTCATTTCATTCAAACGCGACAAAAACTTAGGCAATTTTTTGGTCAGAAGTTCTTTTCAGACTAATGAGCAACCAGGCACTTTTAAATGCGCTCGTGCACGATGCAAAACGTGTCCTTTCATTCACAACACTGATAAAATATCGGGACCTAAACGATCCATTAAGATCACCGATCACTTCACGTGCACCTCCGCTAATGTAATCTATTGCATAACTTGCACTTATTGCAAAAAGATATACATCGGCGAAACAGGCAGAAGACTAGGTGACCGATTCCGAGAACACCTTCGAGACGTGGAAAGGAATGACAAGGACACATCGAAACCAGTCGCTAGACATTTTAATTTACCCAATCATTCTAAGCAACATATGGCAATCTGCGGTCTTTCCTTGCACTTAGGTGGCACGGAAAGCCGTAAAAATCTTGAACAAAAGCTCATCTTTCAAACCGGCAGTCTAAATCCCACAGGGATCAATGAACGCTTTTCATTCCACTAATTTATTCACGTTTTTCTCGTTGCCATGCACCCACCAATAACGTAGCTCCATTTTCTGCCTTTAAAAGCACACACAACCCACAATTCCTCTATTCGCTCCGACGAAGGGCTAACGCTCGAAACGTCAGCTTTTGTAATCATTACGGTGGCCAATTTACCATTTCAACTTTGTTGATATATCCAAATTATTCTGATAATGAAAGGTCATTGTAAAACTTAATTTGCTTATAGTGGAGTGATTTTTAATGGAGGTGAATCACAGCTGCCATGAGACAACACACAGTCTCATATCGTCCCTTATTTAAAAAAAAAAATAAAGCAAAAACAAAAAAACCAAAAAAAAACCGTGTACGTGGAAATCCAACATAGCAAAGTACCAATCGCGAAAACTACCAAATTATTCTCGGAGGCAGCCATGCGGAGATTCTGCGCCAATAAATTGCGAAATCGTGAGGTCATTGTAAAGTTGGGTTCGCTTTCTCTTTACCCTTAAAGTTTTGGCCTTCGTTGGACAACGATAAGTTTTACCTCGTTTTGAATAGAACTCTCAGAAACACTCTTCCCATAAGGGAGATCATTGAATTGCTATGGTTACGTCTGACGCCATGCTAGCTTAGTGCTTAAGAAAAGCACTCTCTGTGTTTTTACGTAATACAATAATTTTACAATTACTTCTACACTTGATTTCACTTAGCGTCTGGAAGGGAAACGGGAAGGGAGGAAAGAATCAACTGTTCAATACTGTATAAATGTGACAAATGTTCACACAAAAGTCTTTTAACTTCTATTGCTTTCATTAACCATTGGCTGTACGTCACACGTTAGGAGCATATGCTATATCGTTTCCTCGTCAGATGTATTTACAAAAAGACCCAGAACAGTCTCAACATGAAAAACATTTATATCCCGCTGGGCAGTTTGTTGATGCACAAGGATCCGGGTCGAAACATGTTCCAGGTAAAGCTGGGTCGCAAGGTTTAGCTGTAAATTAACAGGGAAATTAAACAAACAAACAAATGGTCAAACAACTTTCAACGAGATTTTCCTCTTTTTCTCTTTTTGAACATGTAAATTCATAACTGAGTCATAGTAACCGTGGAAATGATTTGTTTGAAAACTGAATCAGAAAACTGCGTTCAGATGTAGATATAGGCTCAAGAAAATTTCTGTGAGTCTAAGTAGAGATTCCAGCGTGTCTTGAAATGTCTTCATTTCGTTGGTAGCAAATGTCTTTGCTTCATATCTCTCTTGATTCTAATTCCGAGAGCCTGTGAGGAAATGAAAAAAGACGTGTAATCAACATGTTTCAAGAATGAAAAATTGTTTAAATTTGTTAAAAACTTTTTAAATCGCAATTACTAGTGGTGATTTAAAACCAGAATACAACCGGATGCTGAAATATCAAAATTTATTTGTTTCTGACAAGTTGTAAAATAAAGTTTAAAAACGCCATCATTTAAGCATCATTTTCAGTTACATAGGAGCAAGATAATATAAACTGTTTATATCTTCTTGGTGGTAGAAATGAAATAGGACAAGAGTTTAGTCTTAGAAACTTAAACCAAAATGAACATTGTTACCACTGCCCGCAAGAATAGAAAGGAAAATGCTTTTCAGTTCCCTAAACTTGGCTGTGGCAGAAATTGACTTTTTAAAATCGCACAAGCGTAAGCATATAGAAACAAAATAAACCTTCACATTCCCAAGCCATGGTCTTACAAGGAGCTCTTGAACAATATGGCTGAGAAAGAAATGTTTCCATGTACCTTACTCCGCACCTGAGAAAATGATGTAAAACTGTAAACTTCAGAGATCTTCCCAATCTTCCCAGCCTACCTTGGCGGTGAAAATGTTAAATGACCAACTTCTGAACTGAAGTTGACTATAAAATCTTAACAGAGCAATTACTAATTAACAGTTGGCTCATACGTCAACGCGCGTTCATCGAGATGTGAAGCACGCGGGAAGATTGGAGAGCACGAAAGATGCGTAAGAGTTGCTCGAGACGTAGCCGAGAGCAACTCTAGCTTCTTGAGTGCTGTCCAATCTTCCCAAGTGCTCACATCTCGATGAACGCACAGCTGACGTATGAACCAATTGTTTTATAACATTTTCAACGCTGTAGTTTATGTATAAAGGGCAGAAATTCCCTCTCCTACGCCTCAATACATTGTTTATTTTTATTTTCGGAAGAGTATTTCGCCATGCTTTAATGATCTTGTCTCAGAGTGGTCAAAAACTGACAGGTGAATTCATGCGTGAAAATGAAGTTAGAGTTGCGAAACGAGATGAAACCTTTGTTTGTTTTGTTTTCCCTTTCTGTGGGCTCTTTCTCGGGAGCTAAAAAATCCATTCCTAAAGAAAAAGTAGGCAGATTTTCATCGACTTGTTCGCTTGTTGCCATGTCTAGTTTAACTTTTTTGCGGGAGTTTTTCCCTTTTTTGAATGAAAAATGCTGAGGTCACTCGCAGGAAAAATTTTTTTTCGCGAGGCATTTGTCTGTTGACGTCACCAGCGTGCACAACGGAAAATTGAAGCACGCTCGCGCTATTAAATTTGATTGCACGAATTTACAAGCTATGTTATAACATTTAATATCTAATAATGACCATTATGATGAAAAGCCGAGATCACTGAGTGACATGGTTAAAAGTCGTTGATCGTCATTTCTTGTTCCCCATGTCTACATTCACAAGTGAGATTGATGCACAAATGTCAATCGTCCCCTCTTTAGGAAGCAAGTATGGAAACGACCTTTTCAGTTTGTAATGAATTGTATACAACTAGTAAATGGTTAGACGCTGGTTCGTCAGTTTTTAACTGTTATGGCTTACCCTCTGTAATTAAAGTTGTTACTTACTTACTTACTTACTTACTAAATTATATAAAGTAATTTGGTAATATCAGTTGAGCTCATAACGTGAATTGGCGAACGTAAAGAATTTCAAAACTGAAGTTTCGAGCGTTAGCTCTTCGTCATCAGAGCTCTGAGTTGTCCCGGCCTAGGGCTTACGTTCAGTTTTGAAACTCTTTTCGGTGGCCAAATCAGTTGATAATACCAAATTACTTTCTCCCACTGACACAGAACCCCAGTTCCGTTTAAACAGAAACTTACCCCCCATGTAAATCCCATATACTGATGAATTTTTTAGATATGCCGCAAATTTAAACAGTTTAATCTCAGGGCTAATAAAGAGTAACTTTTTCTTACATTGCACTTTATCTCAAATGCATTTGGAAGTGATGTCTTCGCTTTTGTAGTAGAAATTAAAGAATATTGAAAATAAATATTTTCCTGAAAAGCTAACAAAAGGTTCCATTCAAAGTAACTTACCTGAAAATTGAGTTAGTGTGTAAAGTTTTCAGAAAGCAAAAGAGATACCATTTATTTTGAAAATATTATCGTTATTTCATTATACAATAATAATTACTTTGAGCTATCTTTACTATCCAATGCGCTGTGAATGCCAGAGATACTGAGTGAATGGAATAATATCAATGATTCAAAATAGTTTCCTGCAATGAAACAGTGAATCACTTTGTAATACAGTGTATGTATTAGAAAAAGAAGAAGAATGTCCATGACGCGGCAAAGATAATTGATGGGTATGATAGTTGTACGTCTTGACGTAACTGGCTCCACACAATAGAACCTGGCAACCACTAAGGCGCATAATTGTAAAGTTTTAGTCACAATATTTAATATCCCAGTGAATTATCTTCGTTGGTTTATTTACGGCTTTCTTTTATCCCCAAGTAGCAGTTAGAACGTCTTAATGCTTTTTTCAGTGCAAAATCGGCTGACAGATTGCGCCTTTACAATTCGAACATGGAAAACATTGCATTTCCTGTTCACAGGGTGATCTCGCACAGGGATTAGGATACGGCGATACACCTAGAGTTGTTCCCGGACAGCGTACTGAAAAAAAAAACAGAAGAAGATATGAAAAAGATACTGTATAAGTGATTTTCCAGCTTCTCTAAGCAGTCCCGTCGCCACAGCCCCACCCCATCAAACAGCCTAAAAATTTAGGGGGCGATTCCAACGAAATGTTTAAAATCCTTCTCGTGTAAATTATACTTGTAGATGTAATCGATATTTGTAGAGAAAATCTCAATCACTCCGTCAATAATAGTATTTTAACTTAGCAAGACCGTAGTATGCTCATGACTATGAATTAAAAGGCTTTAACCACAATAATCAGTATCATACCTAGTTTAGCATCAAGCGACGCTCTCTTAAAAATTCTACCTCCAAAAACCTGTGGAAATAAAAGTATACTATTATAGACATTCAAATTAGGGGTAAGTGTGAGTAAAACTCCGATATATCGGTTGAAACTAGAAAATAACTGGATTCTACCAGGGGTAGACTACTAGAGAAATTATTCAAGAAAAAATTCAGATTTAGGCATGAATTGAAAGTTTTGTGTGTACTTTTGTAAAGTTTCCAAATAAAACTACAGATAGCAAGCTGACCTCGTTCAAAGCTTAATTTTTTTTTGTTTTGTTTTTTTTCCTTACTTTATATGTGTAATTTCCGTTCATATCGCCAATTTCCAAAGATCATATGAAAATTGCAAGCCGGGACACCACAAAAGTTGACAGCATATCGGGACTCGTCATTTACGTTGCTGAATATTTGTTTGCTTCTGTTGACTTGCAAAACACCCAAATACAGCTGTACTGGTGAGGTTGATAAAGAATCTAATCTAGATGTAGAATTCTTGACTCACCTCTGGTGATTGCGAGCAAACGTGACACATAAATAATACGGCTAAGTAGATCTTCATGGTTTGAAATATGA
Source organism: Stylophora pistillata (assembly GCF_964205215.1). Lineage (NCBI taxonomy): Eukaryota > Metazoa > Cnidaria > Anthozoa > Scleractinia > Pocilloporidae > Stylophora > Stylophora pistillata. The sequence goes on from NC_142520.1 coordinate 25,337,386, forward strand.
AACCGTACCACTTCTGAAAATTAGACCCTACTAAGAGATACAAAAAAGGAAAATCTTATGTCAGCTTGATGTGCAGTACCGTCTTGTTTATGTCACAAATCACACCACGCTTCGCGGGGGGCAGAAAAAACCCGTTCCCATTGGCAGACGACTTTAAAAAGCACAAGTCTACTCAACAAGAAAGATATAAAATCAATATCTTCATAGCTGACGAAAAGACGTTAGTTGTGACTTGATATTTTAATGTGGATTGGATGAACAAGCTTTGAATTAAAGATAACAGAGCAATAAACAAGCCAACAAGAATGCTTCAAATTATATATATATATATATATATATATATATATACCAAGTCACGTTTATGCTGTAAACTCCGGTGTTGTTCTCGGTTAAGAGCCAAAGGTATACTGTTCATTCCCAGTGTACTGATCATACCATATAAATACACGTACGACCACTAAATCTTGACATAATGATAAACGTCTATGATGCGGCAAATAAATCACTCATATCATAAATTTCTTATTGGCTCGTTTCTTGCTGACATGCTTCTCTTTACAAGATTGATGAACAAGTGTTAGGCGTTAGACGTAAACCGCAAATGGAGATAATTACATATATATATATGGCCTTGATGATTTTTTTGCTGCTCATTAGAAACAGCGATTAACAAAGGCGTTGAATTTAGGCTTCTAAAAATGTAAACAGTTTTCAGGAAGGAGTGAGTTTCTTAGGTCACTGAAATACCTTTAATTTTCTCTCCTTGGTGTCTCAATTATTTATAATGATCTTGAAACATATGCTGTTATCCAAGACAGTTTATTGGCTAAGAAACGGAAAGAGGTATTAAAATTAGTTTTGTTTTAGCTCTACGATAATGCTTTCACTTTTGCGTTAACGGAAAAGGTTAGTGAATCACGAAACACATAGTGTAATCTCAGTCTATATAGGACGCAGTGAAGGACAGTGTTTGTCGACTTTAGACAAGCGTAAAATTATTCAAGTGCATTGATCATTAAAAATTAATAAATCAATGGAGAGGACTTCAGCCATGATTTACAAGAAATCATTATATTGTCACTAAATGGCAAGGAAAAAAAGAATTGAAACAATGGGGATATTATAACAGTCATTACGAAGATAGTGAGTAAATTTTGCGATTTGTCAATGACGCAGCAAAAATCACCGCCTTCTCGTGAATGTTGTGATCTTCGGGAAACTTCAATATTTTGAGGGTCTGGATGGGAGGGGGGGGGGGTAAAAATGTCACTTGTCTTTTAAAATCTCGGCCATTTATCCGGTCAGTTCTCAATTAGATTTTAGGCCATTTGTCAATTGTCAATTAAATGACGGTTAATGATTAACTTGGCGGGCCTATTTTTGGCTGAAAAGGTACGTAAAGCGTAAACTCGAAAATTGATTCGAGAACACCTTTTTGTCAATTCTGGAATGAAATAATTCCAAGATCCTCCAATTGACTCTCAGACGGTCTTTGTTTAAAGGGTTTTTAAGTAAGTTACATCTCCTCTGCACACCAAATTCTGTTTGCACTTGAGTACTTTTAAAACATTCCTCTTTACCTCTTTAGCCGGTAAAATGTTCGAAAAAAGATCATCCAGAGTAAGACAGAAAAGTTGTGAAGAATCCTCTGGCTTAATATATTGGTTTGCAGTGCGTCGATTGCGATTGGCTCCGATGAAATGATCGGAAAGGAGTGTTCTTTTGTCTACTCTTCAAGAAGGTTATTAGAGATATCTACTGTGAGCGTACCTTAGAAATCCAAGCGAAAATGGGCGCAAATTGGTCGCCGAGAACTAAAAACCGTAATTGGGTTGATACCTTCATCCTCTCGGTCAGAAAAGTCGTTTTCTGGGTCTGTGTCACACTCGTCTGTATATGTTCGCACCTCAGCAACTGCTACTTCAACGATACAGTCGTCAACAAATGTGACATCTGTCACATTCCCACCCTCCGAAGTAGCTTGAACTTTGTCGCTGCTGAACCCTACTGGCTGATCTCCAGAGTCAAAATCGTACCCTAATCCCGAGTGCACTTTGGTGGAATCTTGTTGCGTTGTATGGGCGGCCGGTGGTAAAGCCCCTGCCTTATCCTTGGTAGTTTCCTCCCAAACTGTCCTTTGTCTCAACGAAAGATACCTCCTCAAAAACTCTTTCATGGCACTTTTACTCTCGGAGTTGATCTCTTCTGATGGTAAGATAGGATAGTAGGATTTTTCAAGACGGTAAAATACTTGGCTGCCCATTTTTTCACTGTCTTCAACGACTCTTTGGTAATTACATATATTTCAAGGTCCTGGGAAAACTGCAATGCGGTGAAGGTCTCATGCTTAAAATGGAACCTGCATGTACATTCTCCGCAACTGTTGTGAGTAATGTTCACAATTAAATATCTTTCAAATAATCGTTATTAATTTAAGCTATATGCTAGGCCTACTCTGGGACATTAGGTTGCCTTAAGTCGCCTAAAGTCGCCCTAAGTCGCCTTCAGTTACCTTAAGTCGCTATTGGTTAAATAATGTTATTAGGTTTTATAATCACAATTTATAATTTACCAATTTACATAGCGCATATTCACATGTGCTGATCAATAGCGCTTATTACATTTTGGTGTCAAGGCTGAGATTGGACGTCAGCATATCAGGCACCCTTGGCAGCTGCTTCAGTCCCTGTAACAATCTCACCTTCCCACCCATCCCGCAATGACCCACCCACCCCACCCCAGGGAAGGACATCCACCAGACAGTAATCTCGTGCATGGGAAATTAACATCTCCTACCCCTAACCCTGCAGGAGACGGGGCCTGCAGTTTATTCGGCCTTATCCAAAGAGACTAGAATATCTATCCATTTCTTGGTATTATAGAAAGGTAGCAAACTCTCCTCAGTTATTTTAAGACCATGAGTATTGGTCCAGCCGGGGCTCGAACCCTCGACTTCCCGCACATCACAATCCGGTGCTCTAGCCAACTGAGCTAACCGGAAGGAGGGTTCCACCCTAATCCCAATTGACCCTATTCACTACAGTCTAATAATAACAATCAGAAGGGGGAAGCATGGGGGCCGAATGGCTAGTGGACTGGACTTGAAATTAGTTCAGTTTTGGCGTCGTTATAGCATTTCATTATGTTCTTGGGCACGACACTGTAAGCTCAGAGTGCCTCACCTTTTCCGGGTGTGAATATGGGTACTGGTTAGTAAGGGGGAGGGAATCCTGCAATGGACTATGAGTTAAATTATTGTTATCGTGAGGTGGGCAATGGCTTCCATATACATAGAAACCCCATGTTAAAATAGTCATGCACCTGTCTAGCCCCTATGCTGGCAGGGGTAACACTTACATGTAGAAAATCCTGATGTAGAAAATCTGACAATGAGTACTCTTCCATCTTCTTACCAAAACAGCTATTGGCAAGAGTTCCATATAACCCCTTACATTAATTATACATAGAGTGTTGCAAAGAAATCTTTATATTTAGTCTTTATGAAATTAATGCATAATTAATGTATGGGGTTATATGGAACTCTTTCCGCTTCTATCTGTCTAAACAAAATTTCTGTCTTGTATTTCATGATGAAAAAGTTGATAAAAGGGTTGACTCTGTGTATTATCATCAGGATAAAATATTGAGTAACATAAAACCTACAGTACCAGATCATCAAGATAAAACGATAGAAAGGTATCCTGGAGAAAGGCTCGATTCTTGCCACTCACTTATACCTTGAGCAGTATAAATAACATTATCAAAAATCAACTAAACTTAACTGAAGCTAAATTTTACCTTCTTAACTTACCAGAGTAAAAGATTGACAAAAGTGGGCCATTTCTCCAGCATAAACTTATTGATTTGCTGTACTAGCTACTTCCACCATAGTATTCGACCAACTGAAAACATTTCAACTTTGTAACTCGACGAACCTACTAAAGGCGTAAATTTATCTATCCTGAGGCTTTGATAGTCTTTTTGTACATTTCTTCTCAGTCAGTTGGATGATTAACTCACATAAACTACTTCTGAGCCAAGAAAAGCCTATTACAGCAAACATGGCTGCCAGTAATATTTAATCACGTGACTTAAGTTTTGTTCCGTGACTGAAGTGCACGTGAGAACAACACGCACACGAGCCTGCCAAAAAGTATAGAGGTTTCCCGCATGACGTCACGTTTCCATAGAAACGCATTGACGGCCATCTTGACGGTCAACCTCTCGCGGAAAACATAAGACGAACCGAAGGGCTGACCGAAAGATGGTCAATTTTTGCTCTGTTGTCGGTTGTTCCAAACCGCTCAAATCGCGACAAGAAGGGATATTATTGTTTCCCAAGTGTTATCGTCCATCAAGGAGAAAAAGCGCTTGATCTTTGGTCCAAAAGACGCCAATTGAAATCCTAAGTAGTCCTTATTAAAGCACTGAAGGCTTTTTCAATGTTAAGTCTTGCCAGTCAGTGCTTATCTGTTGTTCATAGTGAGTAATGTTTCATTTGTGGCTTTCCTGAAATTGTAGTTTCTAGTATTGTAAACCAGAATAGTTTGCATGCAAACTGTTTCTCTGGAGTGAGTTTGACTTTTAAGGTTAATTGAGATAGATAAACCTTTAAATTACTAGTTACTTGGAGCATATACCCGTGGAGGCACATTGCATTGCAGTGTCGTGGGGACTTGTATACAAGTCAATGCATATTGGAATTAAAAATTTATATAGCTTTGGCAGGGAGTGAGCCGTGCCACTCTTGTGTCTGGTTTATTTCATTTTCAGGGGCAGAATTTTTTGTACCAGAATATCACCTGTTTTGTTTTGTTTTGTTTTCTATTTGAGGTTGTGTTTCCATGCATTTCCCATAAATATCAATGCACTGATTGTGTACTTTACTGAAAAATTTAATTATTGGGAGTGAATGAATTATTTTTGTTATTGGGAGCAGTATTGATGAGTGTGACTTCTATTTTTTAGGGACCGTGTAATTTGGGCACCAGCAAATGGTGGTGTAACCCATTGTTTTCTTAGAGGCAACATAAGGGCTGCCAAAAAAAAAAAAAAAAAAAGACCTACTAGAAGTGCTCCTTGAGCTGTTGCAAAGGGGCTGCTCTTAATGTGACACACATTCGTGCAGTGTAGCCCTATTTTTCTAGGTAATTACTGTCAGGGTCCAACTATTTTGTTCTTTGGGGAAGGGGTTGGCAATTCATTTTGGCAAGGATTTTTTCCCTGAACCTCTTGGTGGGTCATTTTTGGTTGTTGTGTAACCCAATGTTTCCTAATAGACCTGATATATTAAGGGTCTACTCATCAGTGTATTACATCTGAGTGATTTCCTAGAGCTGGCTCATCACTTACAGTGATGTATCTGGTCTACAAACATTAATATCGAATTTCGTTTGATGTTTCATCAAATTTTCCAACCTTTGCACTAAAGAAATCATTGTTTCAAGAGCCAACCATGTGGTAAAGCAATGAGAAAAATCACTATATGAGTTAACGTCGCTATATGAAGGAAACCCAGTTCAGTTGAAAATATACCCATTTCGAGGGAGTAAAACCATCAAACATTTTTGGATTGTAGGTTGTCAAAGCACTTTAAACTTACCAGTGATCCTCTAAAGGATTTGCAGCCACTCAGCTAGCATTATTGGGAAGCAATGCAAAGTACCCTTTGGCTAGAGTTCATGGCCTAAAATTTCGTCGGCAAAATCAAAAGAGACGAATTTTTTTTTTAAACTGTCTTCATATACATCCTAATTTTTTCGTCCAGTGAATTTAGGACTAGATAGTTCACGAGGTCCAAGTAAGTTATCGGTGGAAAATCGCTAACATTTGACGATCATTCCTTATTTGTGATCTCAAACGGATCAATGTTGTCTATACAAGCTATTTTTTTCAAATATTTCCCTTTATCGAGCGGATCGAGCGTTGAAAACTAAGTTTTTTTTCGCAGACATGGTCAGAATCGCTTGTTAACTTTGGAAGACCTGACCTTAAAGATGGCGGCCAACATGGTTGCTACGGGATACGTGACGTCAACGGGAAACCTCTATACAGAGAAATTTATCTGTGCAAAAAAAAAAAAAAAAAAAAAAAAGAAAAAAAATCTCAAAGAACTTTAATTAATTCAGTCTGAAAGTTAAACTGGGCGACCGCTTCAATAAAAACAGGGGCTTTTCCCTCGTGGAGTAGATTATCATTATGGCCTACATTCTTTCCAATCCGTACCCACCGAGAAATTTCGCCTTGTGTCTATTGACTGGTTATCTGCTTGCACTGCGGAAAGAAATGGTAAATTCGAGGTAAAGTAAAGGAGATTTTTCGTTTAGAGCAGATAGCATACTAGCGTAAACCTACTTGGCCACCAGTCGAAAGATAACACCTGAATGCTTACAAGATCCTTATGATCCGATCAACAGTGGAGAAAGACCTTAACATGTAGTTCTCAGTATGGTATTGGAGTGTTTTGTCTAACTGAGGCAGGAGAACAACAAATTGGTTGGGTCCCTGAAAAAGAACTGTGCAGTTTCGGATGCTGTTGGAAAGACATGCGACTTGCCAAACTTTTTTGCCAACATTAACAGTGCAAGTGGCAAAAATATGGGAGACAAGTTTACCAAGATAACAATTTTTGGTTCATCCTCGGTGTAAAAACCTGACGAGGTTTTCTTTGTTTCATGATGTATTGTTTTGCTGTACGCTATTGTTTGTAATGTTTTGTTGTCTTTATTTACGTCACTCATGAGCTTCACAGGTTATTACACCGAGGATGAGCCCAATTTTTATAATTTTTGAGGCTTTGTGAAATAATTAATAATCAAGTTTTTCTTAATTAATTATATGGGAAATGTATTGATAGTTTTACGTAAATCATATCTCTTTCTAAAATTAATAGTGTGTCTTTATGTGTATATTTTTGATAGGTTTGTTTGATGTTGGGCATATAACCCATAATGTATTCCTGGCTATTTAATCACTAGCTTTGACTGTATAATTTAACTGTAACTGTTGTGGTAGTTCTGTCTAAACATTTTAAGCTAAATTGGTTTCCTAGCTATTTATTCACTAGCTTTGACTGTATAATTTAACAATAACTGTTGTGATAATTTTGTCTAAACATTTTAATCTTAATTGGTTTCCTGGCTATTTATTCACTAGGCTTGACTGTATAATTAAATAGTAACTGTTATCGTAATAATGTCTCATTGTTTTTAGGTAAGTTGCTTTGAAATCTGGATATTTTAGACTAAGGTGACTTATGAGCATACAAAAGTAACCAAAATGACTATTGTGTTTATTGCAGGGTATTCTGTAAAATATTTTCAAGGTTTATGGAGAGACTTTTGCTAACTTTGATTTTATCACCTCAGTCAAATAAAATTACTTTACATGATGCTCGATCCTCGCAGTAGATAGCGCTATTTAAGCAATAGCGAAAATCAGACCTGAAAAAAATCAGGCCTGTACGGGATTCGAACCACTGACCTCTGCGACACTAGTGCAGCGCTCTACCAATTGAGCTAACAAGCCAACTGGGAGCAGGCCGTTAAGTTGATTGATAATAAACCCGTGAAAATGATATTTGAGATACAATGAAATATATGAAGTTCATATATTTTGTACTGCGGTTTTTTTTTGCACTGCGATTTTTTTCAGGTCTGATTTTCGCTATTGCTTAAATAGCGCTATCTATTGCGAGGATCGTGCATCATATGTATCTAATACCGCAGTACAAAAGATATGAACTTCATATATTTCATTGTATCTCATTTATCACTTTCACGGGTTTATTACGAATCAACTTAACGGCCTGCTCCCAGTTGGCTTGTTAGCTCAATTAGTAGAGCTTTGCACTAGTATCGCAGAGGTCAGTGGTTCGAATCCCGTACAGGCCTAATTTTTTTCAGGTCTGATTTTCGCTATTGCTTAAATAGCGCTATCTACTGCGAGGATCGTGCATCATATGTATCTAATACCGCAGTACAAAATATATGAACTTCATATATTTCATTGTATCTCATTTATCACTTTCACGGGTATATTACGAATCAACTTAATGGCCTGCTCCCAGTTGGCTTGTTAGCTCAATTGGTAGAGCGCTGCATTAGTATCGCAGAGGTCAGTGGTTCGAATCCCGTACAGGCCTGATTTTTTTCAGGTCTGATTTTCGCTATTGCTTAAATAGCGCTATCTACTGCGAGGATCGTGCATCATATGTATCTAATACCGCAGTACAAAATATATGAACCTCATATATTTCATTGTATCTGAAATTACTTTAAGTCGCCTTAAGTTGCTTTAAGTTGTCTTAAGTTGCCTGAAGTCCCCTAAAGTCGCAATGTTTTTCCTGCTAATTTTCCTTAAGTCGCCTTAAGTCGCATTAAGTCGCCTTCAGTCGCCTTAAATCACTCAAAGTCGCCCAAAGTTACGGCGACTTAAGACCCCAGAGTAGGCTGTTCAGAAAACGCAGAGTGCGGAGTGCGGAGTGCGGAGTCTAAAAAAAAAAAGTTTAAAGAATAATTAAATACATAGATAAACTATAAATAGAAATTTAAGAAATAAAAATAATAATTATTAAAAAATTCACGCCGCCTGAAGTGGACTGTTCATATGGTTTATTAAACTCAAGATTTTCACAGTTAGCAGTTCACTTTTACGGAAAAAAAATGCAAAAAAGCAAAGAACAGTCCAGTTTTGACCATGTCTAGAAAATGCGAGAAATTACACCTTAGGTTTTGCTGGAAAGCCGTACTGCCTCAAAACAATCACAAGCTTTGCTTTCCAAAAATAAACTGCCCGTGTGAATTAACCCTTGAACCATTAGGGACTTTAAGCAACGAGAGCGGGGACGGCGACGGGGACTCCAAAACCCGCATAAGACTGGGGAGAGAACGCCGTCGTGGCGGGAATTTCTAAACAGTTAAGCAGCCATTACAAAACGCCGCTCATTTGTGTCTTTGAAAGAAGTTCGAAATCAACTTTTGATTAGCCACAGTGATGGTTTGATAAACGATGAGGAACTTCTACTCCTGTACGATTTAAACAAGTCCGATAATGTCGATCTTCTGTATAATTCTTATCCTGATTTTGACTTCGATGATTTAGAAGACGACGAGTGCCGTTCAGAGTTTCGTTTCTACAAGAACGACTTACCATTTCTAGCCGAAGTATTGGGGATTCCTGAGGTAGTGGAATGCTATCAAAGAAGTATCTGTAGTGGATTGGAGGCTCTTTGCATTTTTCTAGATTTTCTAAAGAGACATAGCTATCCTTGTCGATATTCAGACATGATAGCTCGCTTTGGGAAGCCTGTTCCAGTGTTGTGCATGATAAACAACTACATGATCGACTACATTTACCAGGCACACAGTCACAGAATTTTGCAGTGGAATGATAGCATCCTCAACCCTCATTCACTGGATATATACAGTA
>NC_142520.1:25351814-25411814 GCF_964205215.1 Stylophora pistillata
AATGTTCAGTACGGATTACGTGACGGGCGCACTCACAAGTCTGGGCCACAATTGCAAGGGCACGTGTCTTTACCGCGAACACCGGCACTCTTTCTTTGATTGGGAACGTTGAATTATGCTTGGACGCTTTTTGGGGGAATTTTTTCCTTTATTTACCCCCTCCTCGTTTTCATTCACTAATCCGTTGACATTTTACAGGCTTCATCAAATAAGCTTTCGGAGCGTATCTGATCAGTGGTCTGTGATAACTTTTGAACATCTTGATTGGTCCAGTTGAGTGCCTTCCGCTGCTCTTGAAATGTTCAATCAGTAAGGATTGCCTGAAATGCGTACAACGACCCACACAAGAATAGCAGTGGTCGTTGCGCTTCCTTTAATTTAAGTTCAAATTTATTGGGAACCTCAAAGCTGGAATTTTTTCTTTATTTGTTTAATAATTGTTTCAAAGGCTACATCTGTCCGTAGTTCACACCACTGGGGCTGTAGTTCGTTGCCTTTTACAGAGCGAGAAAAGGGGAATTTTTAATAGTGTACTTCTTTTTCCCGACTTTTTTTCCTTTTTGCCGCAATAGGCTACCACCATGTTACTCGAGGCCGCTTTAGTGAATACACCAGCGCAAAGTACGACAACTAAACGAAGGAGGCAGGGGTAATGGGCCTGTCGATTCTAATCAATGCAAGCAACATCTGATGACTAAGATCAACGTAAAGACCGAGAGAATATGAACTGCTTTTGATGTTTTTTTTAAATTTACAGAAAAATCGAAAATAGTAACGTTCAAGAACACGACCTTACTAGGTCCTCAATTAATTCAATATACGGCTTTTTTAACCTCAGGGGAGGACTGTCAATTTCCAATTCAAAGTGCTTGCATGGTATGCGCAAAATAGGGACGCTAAGTTTAGTTAGCTTAATTTTTGCATACCGCTCACAGATATTGTATGTATCATATGTGATCGGGTGGATCCGCTGACACTCTTCAAGAATGTCGGCACGAGTGGAGGAATACGCATCTTGTTCTGCAACAGCTTGAGTGTCCCACTCATCTGCAACTCCGTGACTTCCTTGCCGAAATTTCGCAGCCACCCTTGAGAAATAGGATTTTAGTTGTTATGGCGCTAAGAATTCATCTACAGTAAATCTTCGGCTCCCATCTTCGTGTTTTGCATGCCTCATATCTTGAGCCACTTGTACCGGATCTGCTTTCAATCCAGTCTGTTCTCCTATTTTAAATTTCCCGTCTAAGTAGGATTTCTGCTTCGCACTGAATCGGGAAGCCTTCTTCGAAGATTGCAATGCCCAAACCTGCGGTAACGCCTAAACACTTTGGCCTGAGAGCTCACAACTGGCTATAAGGGGCAGTGTGCTAGAACCTTCCTGGAGTTTTTCAGTGTAAAGTATCTTCGCCTTGTCGATAAGCGAGTGTCTTTCCTGTACAAATGTGCACTTACCATAATGCAAATGCAGCTCCAGGTTACAGTCGCCCTGAAAAGTACGCACGCATCCTTCAACTGGACAAGAAAAAAGACCGGCGTGCTCGTTGTCAGCAGATGCAACGTTTTCCTCTCCTTGAACGGTGTCTTCTTGGCAAGGCAATGTGCTTGTATACATTCGACTCCAACATAGCATATACACCGTCTTCATCGAATGTATCTACATCGCGACACCTTTGACATTAATAACAATTTGCTATGTAAAAGTGTTCTACACCGTGTCACGATCCAATCGAGTTTTCTCAGTGGAAAATAACCCCCAGGTTGTAAGAGATAGAATTCATAGCAGAATAATTTCCTAGCTCTGTTCACAGTAAATTGACCGATCAGTTGAATTGTGACTCTTCCTAGTGAAATTGACATAAGCCTATGCACACGGGCGCTGTTTTAATTAGCAAATAGGAATGGGGTTGAATTAGTCTTACAGCAAAATGCCAGTCAAATACTCCACTCAGTTTGCTAGATATACGCTCTCCATTTAAGAGGTCAAAATATATATCGACTTGTAGAAATGCATGGATATCATAGTGAGAATGGATCTATTTGTGTGCAAAAACTTAATACTCAGATTAAGTATGTACTAAAATAGTGGAAAGACTTGAAGACATGATGTGATTGGCTACTCAAACTCAGAATGGCTTATGCTTAAGTCAGATTCGAACATTGCATATGGGATTTGGACCTTAAAAATATTGTAATTGTTGTAGGAATAAATGAGTTAAAAAGACTTTTTGCGCTCTACCATTTCACCTTTTCACTGTACATCGAACCAACTCTTCACCTCAATGTCTGTAGCTAACGGGGGATATTTAGCATGCTTTTTAGTGGCTCAGTAAATATCTAACACTCGCCATCTTCACTTAAGGGAGGAGTTTCTAATAGCTCTTTTTACAGTTCCCAGCACCAAATTGGATACATAACCACACACCCAAGTAAATGAGGCCGGGGTTGACTCGTGTAATATTTCTGGGAGCGGTTTAGGGAAATTCACACGTGGCCTGTTAATTTGTGCGACTAGATCAGGAGTAAAATGAATAGTCCCAGCCGAAATTCCGATAAAACTACTTCTTCTTAAAAGAATAGAAAACATTGAGCTGCTTTTGGCTGTCCAAATACATTTTAAGAATAAAGGCCTTCATATTTTTGCTCCCACAACCGTGTCTTGAAGGAATTTTCCCTTTTTGTAAGGGATGACCATAGGTTTTATAAATATTGTCCTCAGCAAGGGTCGATTGTATATCAGACTCCGATGTTCCATCAACCCCTGCCCCGTTTACATACTTGCGCGGTTACATATCCAATATGTCATTGGGAACTTAAAAAGGGCCGTTACCACCTGATTGTAGAGAAATGGTGTTGTCCACTTTGAATGTGGCCTGAGAGAATTGTTTTGACAACCTCAGTTGCCCAAGGACCTGCTATTAGACTCTATAGGACGTTTGGTTTCAAGCTCATGAAGAGAACTCTTCACTCCCAACTTCATCTTCAAAGATTTAGTAAAGATGTCTTTTGAACTTGAACTCTGGTAGAGTCCAAACAACAGGTTGTACAACTGGACGTTACTACTTAAATTACGCGTATAGGTCAAATTCCTCTACTCAAGGCTATTTTCCTGAGTAGTAACTCAGATGCAATTTTAGGCTATACTGAAAAACACTGAAGTTTTGTGTTGTAAGCACTTCAACTTTCTTCTATCGGCCCGTCAACTTTCCTCCGTATTCTTGCACCAGTGGTGGCTCCTAGCTAAGCTGGCCGAATTCATCCATTCAATGACGCAGGGTAAAATTTAAATCAAAAGTAAACGCTTTAACCCCTAAGAGTGACCAGAATCCAAATTCTCCTTACAATATCACTCCTAAATCATCCATTAGGGTCACAAGTATAAAGAAATTAATCAGCAACTAAAAGCACCTCCTGATTGTTGAGTAATTTTTCCATGTCCTCACCTTATGGAAATGATTTTGATCCTTGTCATATGTTGAATGCTACTGTGACAAGGAATATACTCTCTTTCTACAGGAGTATATCTAAATGCGGTGAATCTTTCAAGAGATCCAGTAAATGGTAGAAGTGTCTTATATTAGAAAGGAAAATAATAAATTTCTGTCATAATTGTGAATGAGATTTCCTTGATAAACATTTGTACATGGAAAATGTGCTTTGATCAAGGTTAAGTTGTTTTCTTTAAACCTCGTAAGTCCCAGAAGTGATTAACCTGTAAGTTCTCTCTATAATAATTATACATGATCCAGCAAACAGAAATGGGAATACTCAAAGTTATCAGGTAGAAATTGTTACCTTGCATAATGCATTGAACATCAAATTCTCGTAACCAATTACAAGGAAATGAGTAGGTTAATGTGTAGGTTAATGTGTAGGTTAATGTGGAGGTTAATGTTATCACATTGACTGGGCATTCGGAACTGCTAGGGTAAAGAAGTCAAATGGATACATTTTACCTATTGAAGGTACATTGACAATCTCATGTTTCATACTTGTTTGTACCAAGTGCTTAGCACATCACTGTAGGTATCGCCATCAACAGAGCCAGAAAGGGCGCTGCCACTATGTATGGTACGCAAGTTGAAGCAAAATCCTAAGAGTAACAACTACTCAGAAATTGCAATGGTTCAGTTGGTTGCAATATTAGATTTCTTGAGTTTTTTTTTTGGTGGTTGGTGGAAATCCAGGAATGAGGAAGTCAGTGGTCTCTGCAGCTCTGCGCAGAAGACATATTTCTTGTTATTTACTTCTTTAGCTCTGTCGAGATAAAATTCTAACAATGCATGCAACAACCCTAATGTACAAAAAGGTATGTCAAGTACATCCCTTCAAAAACATCCACAATTATACCTGTTGGTTATAAACGTGCTAAAGAGTCTACAAAATTGTTGTTATCTATATATACTGAATAGATGAATTAATCTTGCTGAGCGCGCCAATTTCAAATCGAATTTACCGAAATTGTTTTACAGTTTAGGGCAGGTGTAGCTTAAAGTAAGATGGATGCGGTGTTGCCATAACAATGTCCTGCCGAGAGAAGATCTCCACCTATAGTGCAGTTACTCGAGAAAATTTTAGCTTTTCTTCACTTCTTAATTGCGGTACCTTTTTTTTCACCGTTTGATATGGTTGCTACATCTGGGATTGGAAAAAAATAATGAAAAAAAAGACCAAACGCGTTTTAAAATACTGATTAATTTACGACGTGGATAAAATTTTTCTTTAACACAAAAGGGAGTGTGTTTCTTTTCCTTAAAGACCTAAAAGTGAGTTTCAATATTTATTTCACAACCTTGATTAACATAATATAGAGTTGTTATACAATTTGAAAGCTCATGGCGATATCGAAACGTGTCTTTCAACTGAAATCGGATTCATTTCCATAAAGGACCCGTTGATATACAAAAGGAAACTAATCAAATCCAAGAAAAATGGTGTACTTTTCGGGACAGGTTTTTTTTTCTAGGGCAGCCTGTCGTCTAGAAAACTGTATAACTCGGTTAACCCTGAAAACAAAACGAAAGATTGAATTCTTGCATTCAAGGATTATTTATTCGCGTTTTTCATGCTCGAAGACACTAAGAGAGTTTTTCCAAAGGGTTTGTTGGAGTTTTGAGATATCTACCTTTGTTCTAAAGAGAGGGTCTTGATTTACACATGTAAACATTAATATATTAACTTAAGGTTCAGCTTATTTATATAGCTACTGCGAAACTTTGTTACAGACCACTGGAGAGCATACATACCTCCTTGGCACCAGTGCAAAACTTTCAAGGGTCCGCTAATTAAGTTGGAACCCCAAAAAGAAGTTTCATTGAACAATATTCGAGGGGGAAACATTTTTGGTTCGACATTTGCGTGTGAGATTGAGTGATATCTTCATTTGGTAAACAATTGCGCTTTAAGATCGATTTACATATAAAAAGACGGTAATTGTTTTTCGCTAGTTGTGGGTAATCAACACTCTCTTGTTATCTTTTCAGAATGGGTTCGCCGACAGAAAGACAATACCGCAGTTGGGTACAGACAACTATTTGACAGTTATATTTCCTTCTTGCTGACATTTTCACTCCAAAATCCTCTCCTTTTGCTTTTAAAATCTTCAAATGTACAGTAGGGGCACTTAATTTTCTAAAGGTGCCAGGCAGGTACATTTGCTAATAATATTTTCTCGTGCATTATCAGAGGAAAAAAAACACTGAAAGTGAGTACCTGGGTGGTTTTTAATCAATGCGAATGCATGCACAGCTATATTTGAAGTCAATTTCAATTTAGATGACTAAAGGGACTCCCGGCAGACCAGAGCATGACTCTATTGATTCGACGCTGAAATTTTGTTAAACTTTACATCGAAAATTATATGCAGCAGACAAATTCTTTGTCTTGATTGCTGTCAAACGTTGCAAAGCTTGTAGACATATATGTTTATTTGAGGAGGACCTGGTAAGAACCAGCTCAAAACAATACGAAATTACGCCATCTGCAAGAGTTAACTGATGTGAACAACGTCATGCAAATTAATAGGAGTCTCTACAGCGACTGTTCAGTACGAGCAGTATGAATTCACATCCAGTGGCTCAGTGGATCTTGAGAGGTATTAAACACTACCCCTGCCATTTGGGCAATGTCCTCATGGATTGATGCCAAGAGTCTCAAATCAGTGTAAGAAAAATGCAAAAGCTATTTCTCAGTCAGTTTAGATAAACGCATAAGTACTTAAACTTGTTGTGACTTCCTTTTTATAGCTCTGTCTATTTTACACCTTAGGAAGGTGTTTCCGAGAACACCTTTGCGACGTAGAAAGGAATGACGAGGATACATTAAAGCTAGTCTCTAGACACTTTAATCTACCTAATCATTCGGCAAAGCAGCATATGGCAATCTGCGGCCTTACCTTACATTTGGGCAGCTCGGAAAGTCGCAAAACTCTTGAACAAAAGTTATTTTTCAAATCGGCACTCCTAACCCCATAGGTATCAAGGAACGCTTTTTATTCTATTTACTTATTCGCGCTTTTCTCGTCACCATGTTCCCACCAATAGCCCAGCCCCACTTTCTGCATATAAACCCACACATAACCCACAATTCCTCCATTCGCTCTGACGGAGGGCTAATGCCCGAAACGTCAGCCTTTTAACTCTTTACGGTGGCCAATTTACACTGAATTTCAACTTAGTTGATATGATCAAATTACCTTGTTACTCCCACCGACGAAGCACCACAGTTTCCTTAGAAACCTCCCCTCTTTATAAAGTAATTAGCTCGAAAAGATGAGCTTTTCTTTAGTTCTTAATTGTGATATCTTTTTTCCACTTTTGATATGGTTTGTAGAATTATAATTAAAAAAATAAGACCTTCTAAAAAGGAGATTACTTTGCGACATGTGTAAAAGTTTTCTCCATCACAAAAAGGTGTCTGTTTCAGATGCGGTCTGGCTCTTCATTTCAGTATCTCGTTTCTTTTCTTTGAAAGACCCTAAAGTGAGCTGCAATACCTTTTTCTTCACAATTGATCAAAGGTGGTTAGAACTCGTTTGGAAGTCAATGCGCGCAGTTTTTGGCAAAGGGGCAAAGTACATTTTTTATGTCAGGGTTTTTAACCCTTTTTTGCTTTCGCACTTTTTTAATCTTCTTTAAACTAATTGCACTTCTGCAGCAATAAAACACAGCTGTCAATTTGTAGGGGAAAGCTTTTGTTGCCATGCCTTATCGTCCTTTCCGTAAAATGGGCCAAATCGCACTCGGAAGACTTTTATCTTTTTTAAACTGCATGTGCTTTCACAGTTAATAGGCACAGCTGTCGATTTGTTGGGCAAAACTTTATTATCGTACAATGGGCCAAATCGCCCGTGATAGACTTTTAACTTCCTGTAACTAAGGGCGCTTCCACAATCACTAGGCAGACGTCAGGCGGGTCTGTAAAACGCGGACCGAGTAGATGCGGATGGCGGATGCGGATAGAGAAATGTGGATGAAAAATTGCGGATGGAAAAATGCAGATAGAAAAAAAATCGGTTGGAAAAAAACCACAACAACATTAAACATGTCTTTACAGTGGAACCCCGCTATGTCGGGCTCGGTTTAATTTAAGTCCCGCTATTTTGAACAAAAAATCATTTCCCTAGGATTTACCCTTCTTCCCCTGCTAAAACACCAAAATAGTGCTAACTCGCCGAAAACGCTTCACAATGGCCTGAGACGCTGGTAATCAACAAAGAATACAACAAGGCAACTGAATGTAAGTCAATTTTATTTCAAAACATGACATTTTTCCTCTCTTTTCACGAAAACCGATAACATCCCATATAAACCTTTTTAAATAACCATTGCGCAACACTACAAGAGTCACGTCCGCGCTTCTAGTAGTGAGCTTGGGCTGCCTGTGGCACAATACAAATCAATCAACGCTCTCGTTCATGAAACGCTGCCACTCTTTCATGTTGACGCCTGCAATGATGGAAGTCGTGGTGGAAAGTTCTGGTTCAGAGAGCGGGGAGTTGCCTGTTTTTGAGATCACATGGTGAGTTAGCGTTACACTAATAGTTTAATTTGTCATTTTCAATTTGGCTGGTGCTTTCTAACTTCCTGAGCAAACTGTATCCTTTTAAATCTGCGATTTGTATTTTTCCGATCTGCTGCAGTGAAAACACAGCATGGAAAGAGATAGGACGTATTGTGCCTTGACTTTATATCTACATATCTCTATTTTTCTTCGATTCTCGAGTTTGAAATGAGTCTTGTTGAATAGACAGAAAAAATGTCTTGTTTTGAAATAAAATTAACTTACCTTATTGTTTTGTTGTATTCTTTGTTGATTACCAGCGTCTCAGCCCACTCTGAAGCATTTTCAGTGAGTTAACGCTATTTTGGTGTTTTAGCGGTGGAACAAGGGTAAATCCTAGGGAAATGAATTTTTGTTCAAAATGGCGGGACTTGAATTTAACCGAGTTCGACATAGCGGAGTTCGACATAGCGGGGTTCGACTGTAATGACATGTTCAATGTTGTTTCTTTTTGCCTTGTTTTTTGTTTTTTTTTTTCAACCGATTTTTTTTCTATCAGCATTTTTCCATCCGCAATTTTTCATCCGCATTTTTCCATCCGCATTTTTCTATCTGCATCTGCCATCCACATCTATCCAGTCCGCGTTTCACAGAGGCCCGACGTCAGGCAGGTGAAATTAACTTTCTTCCAAATTCAATTTTCTTTTAAAGATTATTTTTAAAAACACTTAATCCTTTTTTTATGCAAGTATTAATGACAATTAGCGGATTTAACTTTTACCAAACATATTGCAAATGGTAATCTTAAAAGGCAAAAATTTGTGAGTATAAGGACCCATCGGTGGTAATAAATAAAACTTGGCTTGAATGAATGAATGAATGAAATCCTTTATTTAAATAGGGTAGCACTTAATAGCCAGAGGCTAATACACTTGTGGCCCTCACAGATTACACAACTATATACAATCAGATAAATATGTAAGCTAAAATATGTAAACATTTAAAATAAGCATTTAAAATAAGACAAGATTTAATTAAGAAGATATTGTTAATTAGTAAAATGATGCAAACATTGTTGTTCCTTATTTATCTTGGCAAACATGTTCTTTTTAAAACATGCTATAGAATCTAGTTTCCTAATTTCAGTAGGTATACTATTCCACAGTCTTGTAGCCGAAACAGCGAAAGAGCGTCCTCCCGCAGATTCTCTTTGGTATTTAGGACAAACAGCATTAATGCATGAATATCTAGTGTTGTGGGAGTGCCGCTTATTATTCAAAATTAGGTGTTCATTTAGATAATTCGGCAAACGCCCATTAATTCGCTTATACATTGTTATGCATTTATCTATCTTATGTTGCTCATAAAACGGAATCCAACCTAGCTTGTTAAACAAAGCAACTGATGGTGTCATGCGATCGGCTTATCTGGTCACTAGAGTCTAGAACACATTCTCACTTCGCACCGGGATTTTTCCAACTCCATGGTTAAATCAAATATCAACAAGTTTTGTTGTTTGCCAAGTTCTAAAGTAAACGGCTTTTATATGCAAAGCCCAGTGGAAAGGTCGGTTGGTGGTGATTGGGTAAAATTCTTTCAGGAACTAGAAGTAAAAACAACGAAACCTAAATGGATGGCGCACGTGTTAACATTACCATATTACCCAGATTTCCAGCCTATTTATATAGCTACTGCGAGAATATTTTTACCCGGCAAACGTCTGGAAAGCATACCTCCCTGAAATCAGTCCAAAACTCTCAGGATTCCTTTAATTAAGATGCAACCGAAAATAGAAGTTTTTATTGGTTCGACATTTGCCTTTGAGAACGAGGTTGTATTTATTTGATAAATAATTACTCTTTAGGATCGATTTACTTATACAAAGATGGAATTAATCTTTTGTCGTTAGCTGTAGGTAATAAAAAAGATAATGATTATCTTTTCAGAGTGGGTTAGTCGACAGAAAGACAAAACCGCAAATGAGTGTAGAAAACTAATTGAGAGTTATTCCTTTTCGCTGACATGTTCACTCCAAAATCCCTTCCTTTTGCTTTTAAAATTTTCAAATACACAATAGGGGCACTTAACTTTCTAAAGGTGCCAGGCAGGTGTATTTGCTGATAATTTTTTCTCGTGCACTATCAATGGACAAAGAACCACTGAAAGTGAGTACCTGGGTGCTTTCTTTTTTATCAATGCGAATGAGCACACAGCTATATTTGAAGTCAATTTCAATTTAGATGACTAGAGGGACTCATGCACACCACAGTGGGACTCTAATGATTCCACACTGAAAATTTTACTAAACGCCGCTTTTAAATTACTTGCAGCAGACAAATTCATTTGTCTTGATTGCTGTCAAACGGTGCTCATTTCATGTTCTTTACTCATCATGGATTTACTCAAATCTGCAGTGGATTGAAACAGTCATGTTAAGCATCATAAATGTTGCAGCATTCCTTGGAAATTTGTCCGTCTGTTATGCTGTGTACCGAAACCAAAGACTCCGCACACTTTCCAACATGTTTGTTGTTGCGTTGGCTGTGAGTGATATTCTGATGTTCACCCGCTGTATGCAATTTTCTGTTGTTACTTTAAATCGTGGCCAGTGGATCTTTGGTGACAACTTTTGCCGATTCCATGGATTCGGAGTGTTTACATTTGGACTAGCATCGTTGCACACCATGGGACTAATTGCAGTAAGTCGATATTTCTGCGTTGTCAAACCTGAGAGGTACATCGTGATAGTCAAAAGGCAAAGAATTCTGCTCTACATCGGTGTTTTCTGGTGTACCGCTTTCATTGGCTCCATTCCTCCCTTTTTATTCGGTCATGGTGGCTTCGAATTCCAACCGGGGAAGGCAATGTGCCTGTACACATTCGACACCAACATAGCATACACCGTCTTCATCGAATGTATCTACATCGCGACACCTTTGACATTAATAATAATCTGCTATGTAAAAGTATTCTACACCGTGTCACGATCCAATCGAGTTTTCTCCGTGGAAATTAATCCCCACGTTCTAAGAGCTAACGTCGAAGAAGCCAAAGTGACTAAGACTTTAGCTGCTGTTATGGTTGGTTTTGCTTGTTGTTGGCTTCCAGTGTGTATCATCGACTACATTGATGCAGCTCAAGGTGAACCCACTTTGCCCAGACAAGCTTACCTTACATACGGTTTCTTGGTCTATTTAAGCAGCACAATCAACCCGTTCATTTATGGAGCCTCAAATAAGCATTTCAGACGAGAACACACGGCGATTTTAAGCGACACGTTTTGTATTAAAATCTGTCGTTGCTCAGAAACGTACGAAGCAGAGTCTTCCAGCGATTGTCGAAGAAATGGCCTAAAAGTGAGGCCTTGTTAGGGGAGGTTCAGTCATCTCCTATGCCTAATCTTTCGGGGGCAGTTATCCCTTATCCCTATAACAGAACCGCGTCGTTGCAAAGAGTCCTCAATTTAGCTGGACCTTTAGTCCGAACATTGATTTTGGTAAACAGTGTTAAGAGAGCGGAAAGCTAACAGTTGACTGAAAGACATTTATCTTATTACATCAACCCAAAAATTCAGTTTTTATTGATCTTTTTCCGTAAAAAAAATACATAATAAAATGAAGTGAGATAAACAACAGTTTTTCGTATTGATCTTTTTTTACATATTACATTATTGAGTAAGCCTGAGGCTTACTGATTGCATAAAACCGTGGCTTAGGTTGGACCTCGTGTAAATGAGCAGGCCTTCAAGTCCATTGGATATACTTTGGTTTATGTTTACGAGAATTCTATTAATCTGCACCTAAGCCATTTACACTTGCTACTCGAGAGTCTTATTGTGGCAATCGTAAGATTCCATCTCAGAAGTTTTGTCCAAACGTAGCAATACAATTTCCTGGCTCTGTTCACAATAAACTGATTGATCAGTTGAATTGTGACTCTTGCTTAGGAAATCAGTTAACACAAGCCTGTGCACAGGGTGCTGCTATAATTAGCAAATAGGAATGGGGCTGAACTATTCATACAGCAAACTGCCAGTCAAATACTCCACTCAGTTTGTTAAATATATGCTCTCCATTGAAGAGGTCAAGTTATTGACGTGTAGAAATGCATGGATATCATAGTGAGAATGGGTCTGTTTGTGTGCAAGAACGTAACACTCAAATTTAGTATGTACTAAAACCGTGAAACGGCTTGAAGACCTGCTGTTATTGGCTACTCAAACTCAGAATGTCCTATGCTTAAGTAAGCTCCGAGCAATGCATGTGGGATTTGGGCCCTAAAAACATTGCAATTGTCGCAGGAATAAATGAGTTAAAATCATTTTTGTGCTTTATTATTTCACTTTTTCAGTGTACGCTGAAACCGCTCTTCACCTCAATATCTGTAGATTTTTAAGCACTTAGATTACAATGTGGCTGAAAAGCCCCTCAGGGGAGCTTCAATTTACGTATTTATTTATTTATTTATTTATAGCAAGCGGGGGATATTTAGCATGCTTTTTAGTGGCTCAGTAAATGTCTACCACTCGCCATCTTCACTTCAGGGAGGAGTTGTTAATAACTCTTTTTAAAGTTCCCAGCACCATGTTGGATATGTAACCGCACACCCAAGTAAGTGAGGCTGAGGTTGACGGGTGTAATATCTCTGTGAGCGGTTTCACTTGGGCAGTTAATTTGTGCGATCAGAGGAAAATGGGTAGTCAACTTCAATTGCACAAGGACCTGCTGTTAGACTCTATAGGAAGTTTCGTTTCAAGCTCATATGCATACGGATGTTAGGGTGTAAAGAGTTGAGCATGATAGGAAAACATGCCAAAGCTTACTGTGATTAATCCAGGTAAAACACAATCAACATATCTAAACCCTATGGAAATAATTTCGATCCTTGTCATATTTTGAATGCTACAAGGCATGGACACTCTTTCTAGAGGAGTATATCTAAATGCAATGAATCTTTGAAGAGGTACAAAAAATGATAGAAATGACTTTTATTAGAAAGTAAAAATGGTATATTTGTGTCATAACTGTGGATGAGATTTACCTGATAAAGATTTGTACCTGGACAATATGCTTTGATCAAGGCTAAGTTGTCTTCTTTAATCCCTTAACTCCCAGAAGTGATTAACCTGTAACTTCTCCCTATAATATCCATACATGATCCAGCAAACAAGAAATGAGAATACTCAAACTTATCAGGTAGAATTTTTTACATTGATTAAACACCAAATTCTCGTAACCAATTTACAAGAAAATGTGTAGCAGCTAGATGGAAGAATTCATAATCAGATCTTGGGAGTTAGAGGTTAATGTTATCACATTGACTGGACATTCGGAACCGCTAGAGGAGAGAAGTCAAAGGGGTACATTTCAGCTTTTGAAGGTTCTTTGACAATCTCATGTTCCTACTTATTTGTACCAAGAATTATCTCTCAGATTATGTTACTAAATAGGACAAAGTTGCACATCAGTTTCAAGGTATAAGTTTTGTCTGCGAGGTACGAACATAATAGCATACCCGCTAAAAGACAGCTACACATCAATATGTAATACATGCTCTCTCCTAATCGCGTAATCACAATTTAATATTTGGTTGTTTTCTTCACGGTAATTTTTCCCCAGTGTTTAGCCAATTAAAATCTACTCAGCTTACACTAAACTGAAGTAACTACTTCTCAGAAGACCCTATATTTCAAGTGCTTGATAAGTGTACGTAAGTTTTTCCAATTCGTCAAACTAATACTTGCCTTACTTGTTTCGACGAAAACTGCGCCAAACTACTCAAGGGGAATAAGATTGCTAACTCTTGCCTTGCAAAGTCAGCTGAATCGTTAGAGTCCTTCATTTTTTCCCCTTGTTTGCTGCGTCTTCTAAAAACACAAGAAATTGGAATTTCCGCTACCTCAGAAGTGTTCTTTTCTGACGGTCTATTAATATCTAAATATTGTCAGAAAGGATCCTTTGATCAACGGAAATTGTTCTGGTATCTAAATACAGCTGTCACTGGGCGTGCATAGGTCGGAACTTTGTTTTACTGACAAAGGAGAGACATTGTTTAAATCAAAAAACAAAAATGGTAAAAAGAATGACCTTGACTACTTATGGGTTCCAAAGAAGCATAACTTTTTTTTTTGTGGCACTATAAGCGTGGGTTTCCCTGGTTCATGAAATCGAAAAAATTGAAATGTGGACATGCGGAATGAGTAATGGTGGAGGAAAATGTACGGAGGCCTCCGGAACTCCCTTCACAGGTAACGAAAAAAAAAAAAATTAAAGGAGGAATTAAGAATTCCCCCTCTAGCTGCTACACATTTCATTGTAAGTTGGTTACGAGAATTTGGTGTTCAATCAATGTAACAATTTCTAACTGATAAGTTTGAGTATTCTCATTACCTGTTTGCTGGATCATGTATGGATATTACAGGGAGCAGTTACAAGTTAATCACTTCTGGGACTTAAAAGGGCGAAGGGAACAACTAAGCCTTGATCAAAGCACATAATTTTTCCAGGCACAAATCTTTATCAGGGAAATCTCATTCACAATTCTGACAGAAATACGTTATTTTTCCTTCCTAATAAAAGTCATTTCTACCATTTATTGATCCTCTTCAAAGATTCGCTACATTTAGACATACTCCTTCAGACAAAGTGTATAATTTCCTTGTAGCATTCAAAATATGACAAGGATCAAAATCATTTCCATAAGGTGTAGCCATGTTGATTATGTGTTTTACCTGGATCAAAACAGAAAATTTTGACATATTTTCCTATCATGTCCAACTCTTTACACCCTAACATCAGTATGCATATTCCCCATAATGTTCTCTCTACATTTCCTAAGGTGCTGACAAGGAGAAATTAGTCAACAATCAGGAGGAGCTTTTAGTTGCTGATTATTTTCTTTATTCTTGTGACCCTAATGGATGACTCAGGAGTGATAATGTAAGGAGAATTTGGATTCTGGTCACTCTTAGGGGTTAAAGTATTAACTTTTGATTCGAATCTTACCCTGCGTCATTGAATGAATGAATTAGGCCAGCTTAGCTAAGAGCCATAGCTGGTGCAAGGATATGGAGGAAAGTTGAGAGGCCAATAGAAGAAAGTTGGCATGGTTACAAATTATTTAAAGAAATTTGACATGATTGTAAACTTCAATGTTTTTCCATATACCTAAAAAATCATCTGAATTACTACTTAGCAAAATAGCCTTGAGAAGTGAAATTAAACATGTGGGTGTAATTTAACTAGCAACCTGCAGTTTTACAACCTTGTGTTTGGACTCTATCAGAGTACAAGTTCAAAAGACATCACTGTTAGCGGATCTTTAAAGATGAAGTTGGGAGTGATAGTTTTCCCTTTTATGAGCTTGAAACCAAACTTCCTATAGAGTCTAATGGCAGGTCCTTGTGTACTTGAAGTTGTCAAAACAATTTTCTCGAGACCCTCCTCCTTGGAATATTTGAGAAGTTCTTCAAGCAATTTACTTCCGACTCCCATTTTCTGACAAGTTCTGGAGACATACATCCGCTGAAGCTCTGATGTTCCGGCTTTGCGGTTTTCATTCTGAACTAGTCCCACCATTCCAACAACTTTACCATTCCATTCAGCAACCCACATGTGACAGCCTTTGTTGGCCATATAAATCTTGTCAATGTCCATCAAGTCTGTTTTTAGGGAATGGTTGATGAACTTCCTGCATTTAAGGTAGACCAAGACATACAAAAGAAACCACAAAACAAGACACAGCAACAAACTTGCGAACAAAATCCAGAAAAACCACTTTAAAGAGGCCATAACAGCACAAATGGTCACCATGGCAATGTACCACAAGAGATTTGAAAAGATGAAATGGGTGATGTCGCAGATAAATTACTGCATCCCTTGAGAATATATCTCTCTGCATTCTTTATAGTCTGCACTGTGATAGGATCGGATTTTCAAATGCCCTTGCATTTTAATCATTTACCTGAAAATAAGTAATTCATTGAAAGAGTTCTTTCTCAACAGGACTGATGAATTAAAAGAAAAAAATTCAGGCCAAATTCAAACTGTACAACACCATGACGCCATACAAGCAGGTGGTAATTAACAATTCTTCCCTGAAGTAAAGGTGGCTTAAGTGGTAGAATTAATTACTGAGTAGCTAAAAAGTATGATAAATATCCCTGCTAGCCACAAACACTGAGGCAAAGAGTTATTTTAGTATACACTGAAATAGTGAAATAATAAAGCAAAAAATTATTTCAACTCATTTATCCGGCCTGCAACAATGACAATATTTTCAAGGCCCAAATCCCACATGCGTAATACTCGGAGCTGACCAAAGCATGGGATATTCTGAGTTTGAGTAACCAATCAGACAATGCCTGCAACCCTATCCACTGTTTTAGTATATACTAACTTTGAGTCTTAAGCTTTTGCTGCACAAACAGACCCATTCTCACTCTGATATCCATACATTTCTACAAGTTAATAATTTGATCTCTTTAATGGAGAGCATATATATTTAGCAAACTTGGTGGAATATTTGACGACAGCTTGCTGTAAGAATAATTCAGCCTCATCACTATTTCTTAATTAAAGTAGCACTATGTGCATGGGCATGTGTTAATTTCACTAGGACAAGTCACTATAGTCCATTTTACAATTGTGTGCTTGGCTGCCAAGCCTTCGAACAGGAATGAGGGTAAGGATGGCCATGTTATGATACATGCTGCTTTTCAAATATAACTTACTTTTTGTTACCACCTCACTCCAAATCAAAGGCTTTACAACTAAGTACACAACTGGCTTTTCAACTGATCAGTCAGTTTATTGTGAACAGAGCTATAGGAAATTGTACTGCTACGTATATGGACAAAACTTCGCTTGTGAAATTTTTCGACTGCCACAATAAGACTCTCTGGTAACAAGTGAAAATAGCCCGGGTGTAGATAAATAAAATTTTCCAAATGATATATTGTATATTCGCACAAAATAGGATCAAATAACTTTGAAGATATTAAAAATAGTCTCATCAATGGCAAAACTTAACACAGTAAAAATAACAATCAACCTTTACATCTCGTTAATTTGAACAATGACAATTTGTTTCTTTACTTTCTGGATTATGTAACGACATTTTCATACAACAGATAAGGCCGGCAAAAAACTCAACGTTCAGTAAAAGAACCGAAGCGAAGTGAAGTGAGCCAAAAGATAAAATTATCCAACAGTTCGCAACTCTCTGACTGGACCAAAATGAAAGAAACATACTTTCCTCTCTACACGCATGTAAGGGAGACTACTGCCTCGCAGCACGGAAACTGAAGGTCTGATGTTCCATCCCTTAAATGATTATGGGACTAAGAACTTTTACTTTCTTTCAAGAGGAATGATTGGGTGCTTTAATAAAAGTCTACAGCTAGGGATAATGACCGCAATGAAAGCAGTACCAAAGTACACATTGAAGCACAGGGGGCCCATACAATCTGTTTGTGTAGCCGACCGTTGTTTTTGTGAATGTACCAGATTTACCGTTTGCCTCACCTAGAGTGATATATTGCTGACTATGTACATAAATCATTGATAAATAAACGTTGAATTACTTTACCTGTGGTGTACAGTTGTCCTTTTGCCTCAAAAATGTTTTTTTTTTTTTTAGCGATTTTGAATAAGTCTGATTTCGTCGTTAATGCATTACATTAACGACGAAATCAGACTTATTTAAAATCGCTCAAAAAAAAAAACATTTTTGAGGCAAAAGGACGACTATGCACCACAGGTAAGTAATTCAATGTTTATTTATCAATGATTTATGTACATAGTCAGCAATATATCACTCTAGGTGAAGCAAACGGTAAATCTGGTACATTCACTGTAAAACAACGGTGGGCTACACAAACAGACTGTATGGTCCCCCTGTGATTGAAGTAAACAGAGCATCATTCCGAGTACATATAACTTATTGGACGTTTTGGCTCTGTCCTGGTGTACCGGTTCACAAGGGAATTACCATTGTTCTTTCTTTGTCTAGGAGTCATTGGTTAGCTGTTGTGTATAGAGTCCTAAAGTGTGACGTCACGTTGCCATGACAGCATTTTTTTCTGGTCTAAACAGTTTAAACTCATACTTCAAACATGGCGTCTTTATCGATATGCTCACTCGTTTCTTTCTTTTCTGGAGAGCAGAAATCGCTTGATCGCGGAGAAAACCACTTCAAATTCGACCATGTCCAAAGCTTTATTTATTCCAGGGGAGTTATCAAAGGTGAAGTCCAAGCAAGCATGAAAAATAAGGACTACAAAGTCACAGTAAGTTGCCAATTTGGGATCACAACACGTATGTTCAATTCGAAGAACTCCCAACCCCGATTTCACCTCCAATTTAATGTTTATATTGCGGAATATATATTGCAACTTACGTGTCTGTTTCGAATTATCTTTTTATCAGATTTATCTCGATGAAAACCTTGAAATAAAAAACACAGAATGCGAGTGTCCTCGCGGCGAGTTCAAGTGCAGTCACACGGCAGCCATATTTATTTATGGCATCCATAACCTTAGCAGGACGGACCTGGAATGCCAATGGAAACGAAAGCGAAAGGCAGAAAGCGTACAGTCTGCAAGCCAGATGTTTCCAGCGCCACCGAAGAAGAAGGATTACAGCCCTTTGGCGCGCGATCCTAGCCGAGAAGATCGGATGTGGCTGTACAGCGAACTAAAGCGCTATGGCAAATTTACAGGGACCTGCTGGATCTTGAGTCCCGAACCACAACCTGCTACCCCTCTCTCGATCAAGACGATTGAGGATATCATTTACTCAGAAGGTTTCCTTATGGCATCTACGAAGGAAAAACAATTAGAGTACTTGATTGAGAATGCCAAAGTAGAGGAGCTAGCTAGAGAACCATAAATGTTGTGAGCACCCTCACGGCTGGCCAGCGAAACAGCCCTGCATGGCACCAAGCTCGTAGAGGCCGCCTGACTGCTAGTAATTTTGGCTCCGTCCTCCAGGCAAAAAGAGTTACACCGTCTCTTATCAAGCGACTACTTGGGGAATACAACTTGAGTGGAGTTAAAGCAATTGCATGGGGACAGGACAATGAGACTGAGGCCCTGAAGTCCTTCACCAACATCACAAACTTTACACCTGTACAGACCGGCCTTTGGCTACACGAGTCGGGAGTTCTGGGTGCTTCCCCTGATGGACTTGTGGGAGACGACTCGGTGATTGAGTGTAAGTGCCCCTACACACATCGAAATGCGACAATCAAGGAAGCTTGTGGGCACAAAGACTTTTACTTGGAGGAGAAGGAAGGGAATTATACGCTGTCTACCACATATGTTTACTGGCATCAGTGTCAAGGCCAGATGTTCCTGACAAAGCGCAAATTCTGCTACTTTGTTGTATGGACCACAAAGGATAGTGTTGTTATCAAGATTGAATGAGATGAATCTTGGGAGCACAATATTACTATCTTGAGTGATTTTTACTTTCATCAACTATTCCCAAAGATTACCGAGGGAGAACTTTGAAAAGTGGTGCACAGATGCTGGACATAATCAAAGTGGGGGGGAGGGGGGGGAGTGGGAGCTAATGTAAATAGGCAGTAGCTAATGTTAAAAGGTATTTTTTTAAATTTCATACATTAATTTCTTAATATAACATTACATATTCTACACTCAGATAGAGACACAAGATGAAGAACCCACATTTTTCCATTTAGCATAGTAACTTAATAATAAATTACATTCTTCCTGAAAGCAAGCTTAAACAATTTTTTTTTGCAACCAATGGCTACTGGTAGCTGGTAACACTTATCCTGGTTACTCAACAGGGCCCAGGTGCATAAAACTTATGCCACACTTAAGTAGGCTTGGATAGCAATGCAAAGGGAAGGGGAGGGAGCCAAAACAAAATCCATGCAGCACAGGTTATTTTTTCTGACTACCTCTCGCCATCCCTTAAAGCTAATTTAAGTGTGGCTTTAGTTTTATACACCTGGACTCAGGCTCCCAGCTTCACAGACACAAAAGTAAAACCTTTCAGCCAGCAGGACTTTCACACTTGGAACTACTGGACGAAAGAATTCCATACTGGTCACATGCCCCTGACCTGGATTTAGTTGAAATGACAATTTAAGAATGTCACTGGATTTCATTATAATCTATTTTCACAGAACACATAGTAGTTTGTATTAATGAACATAAAGGAGATGAATATCAGAAAAATGTAAAACTGACCACATCATATTTTTGACCAAAGCTATGTCAATACCATTTGATCTGTTACAGTAGGGCTTCTAGTAATACAAAAATAATATTAAAAACTCATTGTACTATAATTTAGTTGAAAAAAAGTTCTATTCAGTCAAATTCAAAGTCTTCGCAGCCATCCTTGATCAATGGATACTGCAAATTAACAAGAGCTGAGCACAGTTGGCATAGCTTGTCAGCATGGCACCTCAAGAATGCTGGGATGAAGCCAAGGATGCGAAAACTCTTAAGTCTTGCATTTGCACGCTCTACGTGGATGCGACATCGAGCTATTGATTTTGTCGCCCTTGCCTCACTCTCTGTAAACTTTCCATTGTTGAGAAATGGTGGTATGTTCACTGAAACACCTCTTGGAACTACATCGCTGATGAGAAAACCTTTGTCTGCCAGAACAAGATCACCAGCACTCAAATGTTTACAAAACCCAGACTCTTTAACCATGAACTTGTCACTGACTGAGCCAGGAAAAAGATCACTAACATAGGTTATAACTCCATTTGGGGCAACCCCTATAATGACTTTGAAAGAGTTCATTCCCCTGTAGCTGGAATTTGTAGCATTCTGCTGGGACATGAGCTTAGGTGCAGCAATTTCAATGTCTGTACAATCAATCACAATGCGGCAACTGCTGTACTCAGTGAAAGAGGATGGCAAACACATCTTGTTCTTTTCTCTAGATGGCACGGTTGTCATGATGTCTTTGAACAGGAGAGAATGCAAAACATGGACAAAAGTTAGTACTATGTTAGCAACAGTTGCAACACTGCATGAAAACAACTGGGCTAAATGTAGATTGGTATAATTTTGTTTCAGTTTCATCAGAGTGATAAATATCTGGTCCTCAAGTGTGATCCCCTCAACCTTCCATCCAGCATAATAGTTTATTTCACGCCCTTGAATCTTGAAACATATCCCACAACAATATCAAGAACATCCTTAGTGGGTAGACCTGTCTCCATCCGTATCACCTCAGGGCTCAAGCTCTTAGCAGAGTAGTGTGCACTATAGTAACTTGACATTTCCTTGTGTTTAGCAAGTTCTGTTGAAGTCATATCAAGCTCTATTGACAGCAGAGCTTCTTTGGAACTTGTCTTTTCCTCTTGTGAGCATTCAGTGGAACATGGTTCAGAGTTCTCTTTAATCTCTTCAAGCACAGATGCTACAGTTGGTAATTTCGTGGGCTCGGCAGACACTTTCCGTTTTTTCTTGGGGGTAGGTGTACTGGGAGGTGTTGGTCCTGTACCTGGCAGCAAGTCCAAACTATCAAACAGCTTGTGCCTGTTTCTGTCACTGATGGTTGGCATATTTTCTTTTCGCCCATCTTTAAAGTGACAACTGCAAAGTCGCGAATGTTTGCTGGGCTTTCTATCTCCTCTCCTATAACAGAAAAAGACAGAAGCAGTTACTATACTTGCGCTTAAAAAACCCAAAGTTTAGTTGGTCACATGCTTAACCTTGTAGTCTAAGACGTGAATGCGAAGCGAGTATTTCTCTGAGCTTGTTACTTAATACTAGTTAGTGTAAAAGCTTTGATACTCACAACTATCATATAGTTTTTTAGTAACTAAATAATCTTAGATCAAGACTGAAGACAAGGAAAGGCAAAGCCGCGAGAAAACAAATAAGACAAGAAAGAGAAACAGCTAATCGTGAATCAGTTTGAGATAAAAAAAAAAACAGCTATTTCTAATCGATGGTACAGCATCGAAATATATATTTTTCGAAAAATACTCACCTTACAAATGATATCCACTTATCATAGAGTGTTTTATGTTTTTTCTGGTCTGGAAACGAAAAGAATCGGCAGCAGTGGCTTTCAGATGTGTGATTGCAATCTGGATGAAAACACTGGCCCATCGCAAACTTCGTCTCCGTTGCGTTTTGACTCGAATTATTGCTCACCAGGTGCTTTTGTCCGCTTATTATACTCTTCAATAGTAAGGCCAAAGGTTATCTTGATTCTCTTTATCTTATTTCTATTATTGGAGGATAAATTGCGCTATTATAGCTCTTGAAGTGCTCGAGGTCAACGACAATGTGTCACGCTAGGGACGCCATATTGGTTTGTTTAGACCACAGAATTCCGGTGCTATGGAAACGTGACGTAAGCACTTTAGGACTCTATTGTTCGGTCTTTTGTAACGGCTCTTGTGAACCGGTACACGAGGACAGAACCGACGTTTTGTTGTGTAGTATCGCTGAGTATTATTAGATCTTTTTACGAGTTGTACCGTATTTTGACGACGGGCTCGTCAAAATACAAACAACGAATTGTTATTGCAGTGCGGGCGAATTTAGCGGATATTTCTGGAGTTCAAATATCGCGTGATATTTGCACTCGTCTGGTGCGTTATTTGCACTCTACGAAGCACATTTGGATAATAAAAGGTACTTACTTTTATACGAATGCAAACTGTCACGCGAGCGATCAGTTGCCCCTGTAAAAACATAAATAAAAGCCCTACCAAGATAATTTGAGCTTTTAAAACCCTCTCTCAAAGGAGTGCACCAAAAAAGCCAGTGATGTCGGCTAACGAATTATATATCAGCAAAATTTCCGTCCTACGCGGCAGTCAAGAGCAATCAAGAAAATATGTCGATACAAGATATGGGAACTCGAAGGTCTGGTGCGAGCTTTGGGGGAGATTGATGGGGTGTCTGTGTGAGATGTCGGTTTGTGGGGGGGGGGGGGGGTGGAAAGAAGCACTTAAGGGAAGATATCTTGAGTTGTTGCCCAAATTTTTCTTCTCAGATCGTATCAGGCTGCAAAACAAAAGATAACAGGATGTTCGTTTCTTCACCTGTTTGTTCCTGAGCGCAGTTTATTCTGCATCACACTAAGAGTATATTTATTCATTGCCTGGGGGTGGGGTGGGGTAGAGGCAATTTTAATAGCCCTTATCGCATTTGTGTCTGCAATGCAAAGGGTCCGCGGAGTTACAGTTTCAGGACGAGGCTATTGGGTCAACGTTTCACGAGAAACACCAGAAACACTCCATGTCTGAACATATAAAAAAAATAGATTTTGGGGGCAAATGACATTCACTGGAAAAATTCACATTCCATAAACAAAGGCAATTACAATTCAACATCCTGAACTAGGTCCCTGGCCTGTATGCATGCACCAAATCCTAGACTCAACATTTCAAGATGTGCCATCTGTGACAGAGCTTAAAAGTTTGAAAATTCAATACATATTGATATTTTTATATAATTACAAGTGATTAATTTCAATTTACTGTAAGGCTAGAACCTACAATATCCAACCACAGCTGCATTAATATAGTGTCCCTGAAAAAACTACTAGTTCCAGATAATCATACTCTCACAGTGAAATATTTTTAATGTTATTGAGTTATTTAAGTTCTACTTTGGAGCCTGCATGGCATGACAATGTTACAGGTAATAAATCAGTGTAGCATTTGCGTTGTGCCAATACCCTTTCTTCTGTGTGTACCTTTTGCCCACCACTCCCCTCCAGAATCCAGTTTATAGGTTCAAACTTTCCTTAGAGAACAATTTTGATTAAATTTAAAACCCACAACACCTAGAATCTCCACTAACCGTGTAAGATGGTATAACATGAAGCATTTAGGAAATTAAATTAAACATTTCATCCTGGTACTACCACAATTTCGATAACTTTGAAGTCTAGTAATAAATTACAATGAGAGAATATCATCCACCTGTTAAATTAATAACACAATTAAATTAAAGACATTCCAGTCTTAGTCTTACCTGATTTTGTTACTTTGAGTGAATGTGCAAGGTTTCTAAACAGCGGTATCTCATTAATTAAATCATGTAATCGACACCGAAGTTAAGTATTCTTTCCGGTGCAATTCCTGAAGTTAATAGTTGAAAGCGTTGAAGGCAGGAAAAGCACCGGGTCGAAAGCGCGTTCAGAACGATAGCTGTGAGCAAAATAACTTCGTTAGTGAAGATCGAAGGCTTTGGGCTGAAGGAAGAAAGATTATCGCGTTCGGCGTTTACATTTTTCACCGCTGGAAGTCGACCAATCGGGCCGGTGATATTCCTGTATTTAGGACTTGCGTTACAGAAAGGAATTGCACCAAGACCGAAACGTTTGCAAATAGAACATATTACACAGCGAGTCAATTAACGAGCGAACACTGCTCGATACTGAACCGAAAACAAATATTATTGCTGTTTCAGTGGTGAATTTTCGACCATGAATAACGAACGGTAGGTGGCAAATCCACGCCATAAATTTACCCCTTTACCGAAGTAGATTTGACTCGAAAATCTCTCTTCCAGCGGTAATATAACAGATTGTACGTATGATGCACGATCCTTCGCAGTAGATAGCGCTATTTATGCAATAGCGAAAATCAGACCTGAAAAAAAATCAGGCCTGTACGGGATTCGAACCACTGACCTCTACGATACTAGTGCAGCGCTCTACCAATTGGGCTAACAAGCCAAGTGGGAGCAGGCCGTTAAGCTGATTCGTAATAAACCCGTGGTGATTTATTCAATTACGAATCAACTTAACGGCCTGCTCCCACTTGGCTTGTTAGCTCAATTTGGTAGAGCGCTGCACTAGTATCACAGAGGTCAGTGGTTCGAATCCCGTACAGCCTGATTTTTTTTTCAGGTCTGATTTTCGCTATTGCATAAATAGCGCTATCTACTGCGAAGGATCGTGCATCATACGTATTTAATACCGCAGTTCAAATATAAGAACTTCATATATTCACTGTATCTGATTTATCATCACGGGTTTGTGAAGGTGTAGTGTGATCGTCCGGGTGAGTGTAGTCCTGAGAAGGACTGTTGTCGGTGGCAGTGACTGACGTTTCGACTACCTGTGCGGAAGTCATCATTAGAGTCAAGTGAGTGATTGTTGTCAGTAGAATGTTCTTATTCCAGTTCGTGTGAAATGATCGGTTGGTTTTGCCGTGATGTTATTGGCTGTAAGACTCAAGTGACGTAAGTCGTTCGTGATTGGTCTGTTTCGGTCTGTCGGTAAAGCTAGGTTGTTCTTTTTCGGTCGTTTGTGATGTTTATGTCGTGAATGAGTCGTTTGTATGGGGCGGGTAGTTGTTGACATCTGTTTAGGGGGGTCTGTTCTAAGTTAGTAAACCAGCTTTCCAGAGTCAGTCGTTGAAAATAGTCAGTGCTGTAGGTTAGGCATTGCGCAGAGTCCCAGTCAATGTTGTGGTTGGTAAGTCGATGGTGTTCAGCAATGTGATTGCTGACATCACCTTTCCTCGTCGCCCGTCTGTGTTCAGTCAGTCTTGTTGTGAGGTTTCTGCCAGTCTCACCGATGTAGGAGGCTTGGCAGTCTGAACAATTGATCTTATAAATCGTTCCCTGTCTGTTCCTCGGTTCGTCTTTGTCTTTAACGTTGGTTAGTAACTGACGTAGTGTGGTGATAGGTTTGTGGGCGACGCGGATATTGAAGGGTAGTAAGATGCGCGAGATGTTTTCAGACATACCTTTTATGTACGGTATGGTTGCTGTAGTCGTAGGGGTTGCGGTGTCGTTTGTTTCGGTAGTGGTAGTGGGTCGGTGAGTGTTTCGTCGGATGAAGTCGTTGTTGTAGTTGTTCTTCGTAAAAACACGGTGAAGGTATTTGTTCTCGTCGGATAAGCTGTCTGTCGAGTCACATACTAGTTGTGCGCGTCGTGTTAGAGTTCTGATAGTTGTGGCTTTGTGTGATGTAGGGTTGTAGGATGACTCGTCTAGTAATCTGTCGGTGTGTGTCGGTTTCCTGTAAACTGTCGTTCGTAATGAGTTGTCGTTGTGGCTTACCAGGCAGTCTAGAAAAGGAAGTTTGCCATTTTCTTCGACTTCTCTGGTAAACTGTATGTCAGTGTTTTGTTCGTTAAGGTGGTTGTGGAATGCGTCAATTTCGTCGTGTCGAACGGCGGTGAATGTGTCGTCAACGTAACGTAACCAAAGCGGTATCGTTTGTCGGCAAGTCGAAAGGGCGCGTTCCTCGATGTTCTGCATCACAATTTCTGCTATAACAACAGAAACTGGAGACCCCATGGCAGTGCCGTGTAACTGTTTGTAGTGTTTACCGTTGTACTGAAAGTAAGTAGACGTTAGGCAAATGTTTAGCAAGTCCATGATGTCGTCTGTCGGTAGCGGTAGTGGGTCGGTAGATTGTCGGATTGCAGTCTCAGTGCATTGTAATGCTAATTGAAGTGGAATACTTGTGAACAGTGATTTCACATCAAATGACACTAGTTTGTAGTCGTCAGGTATCTGAACAGTCTTGGTAGCGTTAATGAAGTCTTCAGTGGATTGTAGTTTATGTCTGGATTTGTCGGTTAGCGGTTGTAGTATTGTCGTCAGGTACTTGGATAGTTGGTATGTGGGAGAGCCACAGAAAGAAACAATAGGTCGCATCGGGAAACCAGCTGCAGGTTTGTGTAGTTTCGGCAAACCGTAGAGTTTCGGTGGCTGTGGTACAGAGCACCTCAGTCGATAGTACCGTTGGTTGTCAAAGGCGTTCGTTTTCTTGAGTGTCAGTAGTTTACTGTTGAGTTTACGTTGAAGGGCAGGAGTTGGGTCACGTTTGAGTTCTTCGTAGGTTCGTTTGTCGTTAACTAGTGCGTCCATTTTGTCGTGATAGTCAGTTTTGTCCATAACAACAGTAACTCGTCCTTTGTCGGCTGGTAGGATAACTATGTTCTCGTCGTTTCTCAGTTGTTTCAGTGCGCGTTGTTCGTCTTTAGTCAAGTTGCTGTCATGTAGTGACGTTGATTGTATAGTGGAGGCAATTCTGCTTCTGATGTTATCCTTGATGTTATCCATCGACTTACCAACCACAACATTGACTGGGACTCTGCGCAATGCCTAACCTACAGCACTGACTATTTTCAACGACTGACTCTGGAAAGCTGGTTTACTAACTTAGAACAGACCCCCCCCCCCCCCCCCTAAACAGATGTCAACAACTACCCGCCCCATACAAACGACTCATTCACGACATAAACATCACAAACGACCGAAAAAGAACAACCTAGCTTTACCGACAGACCGAAACAGACCAATCACGAACGACTTACGTCACTTGAGTCTTACAGCCAATAACATCACGGCAAAACCAACCGATCATTTCACACGAACTGGAATAAGAACATTCTACTGACAACAATCACTCACTTGACTCTGATGATGACTTCCGCACAGGTAGTCGAAACGTCAGTCACTGCCACCGACAACAGTCCTTCCCAGGACTACACTCACCCGGACGATCACACTACACCTTCACATGTTACCCCCGGGTTCAAACCATTTACTGCATCACGGGTTTATTACGAATCAACTTAACGGCCTTGTAAATGCGTGACTTTAATTGCGTGACTTGAAGTTTGCGTAACATTTCAGTTACAGTTGGCCTTTGTGCCATTTGAGCCTTTCGGATAGTTTTTCTCTCTTTAGTTGTTGCATCGTACGCTCCTTTACTGTTCACTGTTCATGTCCGGCGTCCATCCTAAGTTTACTTCTTAAGTTTTGGTTTCAAGCCACCGGCGTATAGGGACCGATATGTAAGTTGCATTCGTTCTCACTTTTGTAGCTTGCCCGATTTATGCAAGGTAGCGTTTCTCTTGATCTGATTTTATGCTTTGTGTGCGTGTTGTTTACTCGCCGCCGTCGTATCGTCTAGCGGCTATTTCTAGTCACAATTTTCCTTTATCTCGTTTCGAGCAAGCTCTTTCATCCTTATTTGTATATATATTTTGTGTTTGCCGTGGTACTTAGTTCATTTATTAGTTCTTTTCATTATGTTAGATTTATTTACGCTGTTAAGTCGCCACGTGTTTTAATTGAGTACAATCGATTATATAAGTCTCCTTTTTTAATTCGCCTACAGTTTACGAGATTGATTAAAGATAAGTCTCCGTAACATATCCCCTGGCTTGGTTGCTATTTTCTCCGGTCGCGATTTTCTCGGCGCTTCATTCGGCCTTGATGTTCGCTTGCCGCTACAGGCCTGCTCCCAGTTGGCTTGTTAGCTCAATTGGTAGAGCGCTGCACTAGTATCGCAGAGGTCAGTGGTTCGAATCCCGTACAGGCCTGATTTTTGTTTTTTCAGGTCTGATTTTCGCTATTGCATAAATAGCGCTATCTACTGCGAAGGATCGTGCATCATACGTATTTAATACCGCAGTTCAAATATATGAACTTCATATATTCATTGTATAACAGTTTGTGTTTATTTGATTTGAAAAAAGCAAAGATTTTTAATGCTAAAATAACTTTCGACCACAAATGCCTACGTGATCTACAAAATAATTTGGATATATCAACAAAGTTGAAGTGGTAAATTGATCTACGTCTCTTGAGCTCAACAGCATGACTAATGCTATTTTTAACTTTCAATCACAGGTCGGTGCAATTCCTTTATTTAGCTGCAAGTATAACTCTGGAATCTGTGTTTTTTTCTGCCGAGGAAAAGGATAAAATTCTTAGTGGTAATTGTCATGGCATCACGAAAGGAAGATTGAAAGAATGGCTGTCATTTCGGAAAGGAAGGGCAAAATTTTGTCGCGTTTGTTCATGACTAAGGTTGTTGTTCCTTTGTCGGCCTTTTTGACGTTTAACTCAGAGTCACGTTTCAAGGCCCTCAGCGCCTTGCGTTCGGCCGGAAGCAAATTATCTTTTGGCTTTGTAATTTCTATTTCTGAAAGGTCACTTTTAACCTCTTCTAAAAGCTTTCAAGGGCTACTGATTTTTGTATTGGTGGTATCCATGTAGATTTGATGTGGCAGGGATGGGTTTTTTTGTCCTCCCCTCTGAATCTGTAAATCAGATGCATTCTCCTTGCGAACTGATCAAAGTCACACAATAGTTGTTGTCTGATCTGTTTTTATTTTATAGCGGGTGTTGGAATGAATTTAAGCCCTTTTGCCAGTAAATTAATCTGGTCGTTTCTATGTTCTTTATCTGAGAGGTTTTTTATGTACGTTTTGTTCGCCTCTATTTTGATATACAATGACTATATGAGGTTCATATATTTTGAACTGCGGTTGTAGATACGTATGATGCTCGATCCTCGCAGTGGAGAGCGCTATTTATGCAATAGCGGAAATCAGACCTGAAAAAAAAATTAATAAATCAGGCCTGTACGGGATTCGAACCACTGACCTCTGCGATACTAGTGCAGCGGTAGCGTTCAGCGCTGCACTAGTATCGCAGCGGTCAGTGGTTCGAATCCCGTAGAGGCCTGATTTTTTTTTTCCAGGTCTGATTTTCGCTATTGCATAAATAGCGCTCTCTACTGCGAGGATCGAGCATCATACGTATCTATTTTGATAGTTGAACGTGTTTGGCGTCTGACTTGTCTGCGCTCCCTGCGCTTGTTAGTTGCTAGCCGTTTGGCTTTTGAAATTCGTTTTTTGGCCCCATGCTTGTATTGGGAGCCAGAGAATACAAGTGTCTGCTTTTCAAATTCTTTATTATCCATTATTCCTAGTTTTTTCATCATCTTGGCTGCCGAACTGAGCGATTTGTTCCCGGAGATTAACAGCTATATTTTTTTTTTACTATCTCGATCGTTACATTGTCTTGACTGCTTTCAGCTTGCGCCACGCGCGCTGATTCGATCGTACTACAGTTCTTAGCGTTCAGTGTTCCAGCCGTTTTGGCTCGTTTTCTTTTCTGTATTTCACGTTCATGTAAGCACACGATCGCATTCACTATTTCTTGCTCCGCGTTGTTACGGATTTGCTTTATCTCTTTTTTGAAATCCTCGTCCGCTCTTATTTTAGCCCTCGCCTTATATTTTAGGGATTCTAGGCAAGTTCCTTTTTCTTTGTGCCTTTGCACCGCCTTGATCGCGTTTTTGGCCTGGCTGATCTTGTCCTCCGCAGATAGGTTTTGGCTCGTTTTTCTTCTTTCCGTGGATGGGCTGTAGCGGCGACGTTTCTTGTACTGCTCTGTCCTTGGTCGGCTGGTGCTGTTCAGCCTTTGACGTTGTTGTTTAGGTCTTTTCCCGCTAGGCATTTGGTACAGAGAGATTTGTTCGTTATCCTCGGACTTACCGAGTAGATCATTTTCGCTGGTGGTGTCATATGCGGCTTCCATGTTCTCTTCGTTCTCAATGGCATTGCTTTGGCCCGGGGCGTTTAGTAGCCCGTCTGCCGTTAGAATGTCTTTCGACATTTTCTGTAGGTGGTCAGGAAAGACCGCG
Source organism: Stylophora pistillata (assembly GCF_964205215.1). NCBI lineage: Eukaryota > Metazoa > Cnidaria > Anthozoa > Scleractinia > Pocilloporidae > Stylophora > Stylophora pistillata. The sequence goes on from NC_142520.1 coordinate 25,382,237, forward strand.
GTTTCGATGCTAATCTTGTGGATCTCGTTAGTTTCCGATTCACTGAATATACTGTTGCACCCGTACGCAATATAATGTCTAACCATGACGAGAACACGCTGTATCCTTAAGAAAATGAATAAAAATGCCTCAAAACGTAGCCGTTTGCTTCGATTTTACTTGAAAGTTTTAACTGTGTGACACGATAGCCTCGTTTCGAAACTTCAAAGTCCGCTGAGCTCTCGTAAAGTGGGCAAACTAAGAGTATATTTATTCATTGTCTAGGGTTGGGGTGGGGGAGAGGCAATTTTAATTCTTTTACACTCCTTCCGATTTTAGTGCCCAGGCACTTTTCGGTTCTGCTATAAGAGTAACGCAACGAGGATCCCCACAGTCACGCGCTTAGCGCAATTGACGGCGCTCTACATGAACTTACAATGAACCTGTTTGACTTAATCATTTAATGCAATTGTTCGTTATGACGAATCAATTATTATTTGAGTGATTATGGCGACAGCTCAGCCTTGACCAAATCCCATCGTCCACGTACAAATCTCAGGAAAATCTCATGGGAAATTGCTAACAGGGGAAATTCCTACTTTTAAGTGACCTTTAAAAGATTCATTGCATTTTGATTTACTCTTTAAGAAAAGGGGAGTATTCTTCGTATTAATAACCTCCTCATTTATGAAAATTTGTTCAAAGAATGTACTTTTGTATACCGACAACTTTTTTTCAAGATCTTATCGCGATGAAAGGTTCTTGCAATACTTCAGTATTGTACTAGCCTGCGAATAAACCAAAGAATGTCTTCGTGTTTCATCTTCGTGTTTCAATAACATCATCCCACACCAACTGTCTGGGAAAGACGAACCCAGAACAATTGAGGGCAAACCACCTGGCAATGATTAGGGTGCCTCGAGTTGACTTTAATGACAATGTTGTCAACCAACTAGAGGCGCCCTTCATCATTGCCGTTTGTCCTCAGTTGAAAATTTGGTATCCGATGTGGTTTACGTTTTCCTTATTTGTATTCCTGTTTCTCTTCTGTGCTCCACTTGTCACCACTATGCAGTTTTGCAGGCGGTTTTCGGTTTTAATCGAGTTTCTGAGGATTTAGCGGTTTGGATGATGTTTTTCTACGGTTTTGCGTTTTCTAATTGACCCTAACGTTCCCCTCAAAAAGGTTAAAGGTATGCAGATAGGTGTACCATACCAAAAACGTATCTTCCTCGAACAAATTTTTCGCGATTCGAAATGATCGATATTTTTTGCTGGACACTGCACATACGCATTAGACGTAACTGTTCTACGGACGAGTTCCTTAACAAGAGATGTATTGAATATAAAGGGTATCTTAAATCCCAGGGTTATAATGCAGATTTAGTGGACAATCAATTTCACAGAGCGTTGAGATTTGAAAGATCAGTACTCCTCAAGAAAAATGTCAAATCCAACAAAAAAGTATTCCCGTTAGTCCTCGACTACAATCCTATCCTCCCTTAGACTCAGAGGGTTATCCAAAAGCATGCTCATCTCTTAAGATCATCACCTGAGTTATTGAAAATTTTTCCATCAAAATCGATTTTTCCAGCATATCGCCGTACCAAAAACCTCAAAGACATTTTGGCGCCTTCTAGATTGTGTATGGGTGAGAAAGTTAGTCAGGCAGAGAAGGAAACGGGAGGTTGTTTTAAATGCTCCTCTAGATGCGACCTTTGCAAGAATTTTTTAATTCAAGATTCCAAATTTAAGAGTTTTTCCACAGGCTGAACCTATAAGATTTGCCAAAACCTGTCTTGCTCTTCCAGAAATGTTGTTTACTTGGCCTCGTGCAAGAAATGCAATTTACAATACGTGGGTTCTACTTCCACTGAATTCAAAGTGCGTTTTCGTAGTCACAAGTCATCTATGCGAACAAACAAAAAAACGTGCGAGCTTGCAATCCACTTCAATTGTACCAAACACGAAATTTCTGAAATTAATTTTATTGTTATTGAGAAAATTATCAGGAAAGGGGACGCAGCTTATATTGATAGATTATTACTTACGAGAGAGGCCTACTGGACCACACAACTATGTACGCTCAGTCCCCACGGACTTAACAGAAGACGCGAATTTAGATCCAAAAATCGCGTCCGCTATAATACTTAATTAGGGCATCATTTACACAATGTAATTGGGTTCTTCGCAACCATTCGTGGTTATTTCGCCTATTGCACATTCTTGCCTTTTACTCATTGTTACGTCCTATTATTTAGGTCTGGAATGCATTACGCAATACTATTTTTATTTCTTACTTTTAGTATAAATTCAGGTCATTCTGTAATCCTACTAGGATTTTTAGTTTTTAATTTAAAATCTCTCGATTGGCCATCTTAACACAAACAGTATGATCGGCAAAATAGATGAGATTTTGGATCTACTAAACGAATGCCGTTTTGACATTCTCTTTCTCTCTGAAACGAAGATTGACAAGTCTGTTTCTACAAAGTTATTATCCAACTCACATTACCGTGTCATCAGGAATGATAGAAAAAGGGGTGCCGGTGGTCTATTAGTTTATATTCACAATTCTTTAACTGCGAGAAGACAACTCAAGCTTGAACCAGTTGGTGTAGAATCTATTTGCCTCAATGTAAAGGGGAATACAAATACATGGTTTTTCGTATGTGCCTGTTATCGTTCTCCAAGTAAGTGTAAAGTCACTGACTTTATCTCTGCCTGTTCTGCTGCTGCAGAAAACATGCTAAAAATCAGGAATGAAATTGTATTTGTTGGAGATTTCAATATCGATATGATGGCCTATGTTGATGGGAATTTGCATAATACGAATAATCCTTTGGCTGATTTCTGCGATCGCTATTGTCTCTCAAATACAATAACTGAACCAACAAGGGTTACTAACACAAGTGAAACCCTAATTGATGTGATCCTAGTTAATCGACCTGAGCGATGGACAAAGAGTGGCACGTTAAAACTTGGAATAAGTGATCACGATCTTGAATACATTGTGAGAAAACCACGCCTACCGAAATCGAAAGTGCAAACGATTGAGTCCAGAAGTATGAAGAAATTTGATGAAGCCTCTTTCTGTTGTGATTTATCTACTGCTCCATGGGACAGTGCCTTTGTTTATAATGATATTAACGATGTCTGGAATCACTGGTCAAAGCTCTACAAAGACATAATAGAGAAACATGCGCCTATTGTAAAAAAAAAGGGTTCACGCAAACCAACTTCCGTGGATCAATGTCCAAATAAAAAGAGCAATTCAACTGAGAAACAAACTATACCGCAAATACCGCCTTAGTCGGAATGACGAAACTTGGGAAAGTTATAGAGTACAAAGGAACTTAGTTACCAAACTTAAGCGAACATCTATTAAACGGTTCTTCTTGGACTCTTCAGCTAACGCAACAACTCCTGGAGATTTTTGGAAGCGGGTAAAGCCTCTTCTACCGTCTTCTGGACAAGATAACAGCGATGGGACATGCATAATGGTTAGAGGTGCAGTTGTTAGTGATCCATCAAATCTTTTCAATCAACACTTCTCTTCACCTGTTCTTGATCGAACTGTTTTGACTAAGTCTGTTGAAGATTTCGAACATCATCCAAGTGTGACTTCAATCTCGTCGCGCAATTTCAATCTTGGATTTTCATTTCAACCTGTCAGTACGGAATACATTGGTAAATTCCTTACTGGCCTGAAAACAAACAAGTCTTGTGGACCTGACAATATCACTCCCATGATTCTTAAGCTATCTGCGTCAACAATCAAAGGGCCTTTGACTAAGCTCCTTAATTACAGCCTTGCTAACTCAACGTGGCCACAGGAATGGAAATTAAGTAGTGTTACTCCAGGCTATAAAAAGGATGATAGCTCTCTTGTGGAAAACTACAGACCAATCAGTATCTTGTCGTCCATTCCCAAGATTCTTGAGAAAGTTATGTATGATCAGCTCTATGATGCTTTCAAGACCCACTTCTCTCTCAATATGTCTGGATTCTTAAGTGGGCACTCATGTTGCACTACTCTTCTAAAAATGGTGGAAGACTGGAGACTAGCCCTGGATTCTAAGAAAGTCACTGGAACTATTGCCATTGACCTTTCCAAAGCTTTTGATTCTGTGTGTCACAGTTTACTCCTAGCCAAGCTGCGTGCTTATGGTCTGAATGATGACGCTCTCAGATTCGTCCAGTCATACCTAACCGAGCGACAGCAAAGAGTTAAATTTAATTGCAAATTCTCTGATTGGCTTCCCGTTCAATGTGGTGTGCCTCAAGGTAGTCTTCTTGGTCCCTTATTTTTTAATATATATATGAATGACTTAAACTTTGCTGGCCAGATCGCTTCCTTGCGTCTATATGCCGATGACACGACAACTTATCGATCTCATCACGATATCACTTTCTTGGAAATTTTCCTGAACCATGATATTGACATCCTCCTGTCTTGGCTTTCTCATAATTATCTTATGGTCAACAACATAAAGTCCCAAGCTATGATGATCGGAGAGATTGCTTACGACCCTCAATTTATCATTGGTGACTCTAGAGTCGAGTTATCTAACTCACTCAAAATCCTTGGGGTCACAATTGACGACAAGTTAACATTTGCTGATCACATTCAGAGTGTCATAAAAAAGGTCTATGCCAAGATTGGTGCCCTTAGGAGACTCAAAAAACTTATACCTGTAGATGTCTCCCTATCACTCTACAAGGCTTACATACCTCCTCACCTGGAGTACTGTAGTCCGCTATTGCTTGGAATAAATAAAACACTGAGCTCTAAACTTGAGTCAGTCAATAAGTACGCACTCAAAACCTTGCTGAATCTCGGCAATAATGTTGATTACAATACAATCTTAGCTAAAAGCAACATGAAAACTCTAGAACATAGGCGATTTTATATTTCCTTGGTTTTACTTTTTAAATGTATGAAATGGAACGGTCCGGAATATACTAAAAACTTTTTTAAATTGCGGGAATCTAGATATAGTTTAAGGAATAAAGGTGTAAATCTAGTGCAACCAGGGTATAATAATAGATCGTATCATAATTCCTTTACATATAAAGCTAGTCACCTTTGGAACAGTTTACCTAGAGAAATTAAAACAGCATCTACGCTTAGCGATTTTTGTAGTAAACTTAAGAATTTCGATTTTAGCACTCTAGGACCAATCTGTAAATGTAATACATGTAGTTGACTTTTATTGTACGTTCACATACATTGTCATTCTTATTCATATTCATCTACTGCAATATCTTTCACCGAACATAATGTTTAGACTCTTTTAACTATCAATATTAATCACCTACAATTTTACAATTATCACTCGTACTCTAAACTTATATATTTTTACCTATAAAGTTTTAAGTACTTCTAATAATATACCTTTAATTATAGTTAATTTGTAGTCTACCGTTTTATACATTAGCCTCTGGCTCGGGCAATTGGGCAACCATGCCTCACGTTAGACAATAAACTTTGATTGATTGATTGATTGATTGATTGAATTTCTGTGTAAATACGTTCCACCTGAAGAAGGCCGAAGGCCGAAACGTCGCCACATTAAAGCTGGAACAGTTAGAAGTTTGCTTCATGTTTCATCGTTTTACACTTACTTAACATTTTCATTGAAGCACTGTATCCTCCGCGGATCCTTCTACTCGGAGCTCATCACTTGGTTTACCGTTTTATTCTGTTTATATATATACTCTAGTTTGAGCACTCTGGCATGGCTTAGACGATACCACAAAGGTTGGGTCGTTTGGGGTGACCGTCTCGGTTCTCCCCCATCCTAGCATTAGCACTGCACTGATGAGGCCCAGAAGGCCGAAACAGTACTGTCTGCAGTTAGTTATATACAGTGCTTCAATTATATACAGTGCTTCAATGAAAATGTTAAGTAAGTGTAAAACGATGAAACATGAAGCAAACTTCTAACTGTTCCAGCTTTAATGTGGCGACGTATATATATATGTATATATATATATATATATATATATATATATATATATATATATATGTATATATACATATATATATACGTCGCCACATTAAAGCTGGAACAGTTAGAAGTTTGCTTCATGTTTCATCGTTTTACACTTACTTAACATTTTCATTGAAGCACTGTATCCTCCGCGGATCCTTCTACTCGGAGCTCATCACTTGGTTTACCGTTTTATTCTGTTTATATATATACTCTAGTTTGAGCACTCTGGCATGGCTTAGACGATACTACAAAGGTTGGGTCGTTTGGGGTGACCGTCTCGGTTCTCCCCCATCCTAGCATTAGCACTGCACTGATGAGGCCCAGAAGGCCGAAACAGTACTGTCTGCAGTTAGTTATATATACATATATGTATATATATATATCCCCGAAACGAGTTACCCCAACCTATCTATCCTCGGATTACAGTAGATCCGGCACATGAAGCCGGTTTATATTTAGCACAGCTCAACTATGGAATAAATGACTGATACAGTTTTGTTTCCTTTCAAACAAATGCCCCAGAGTATTTGTAGATCTCGTAAATTTAATGTTTCTATGCTATGTCATTGATTCAGCTTTTCTTTGAAAAATATGCCATCAAATAATATTAATGATATGAAACTACTCTAACCTGGAGAATTACAAGAGGGGAAGAAATTGAATAAATGTTGAAAAAGTTGTGTTGTAAAACGGCGCTAGCCAGTGATTTAGTTATGATAAAAACTCCACGGAGAGAGTCGAGTTGAATTTGGAGTAAAAGGAAACAAAATCAAGTTCACGACCCGACCCAGGGTTCCCTTGGTTTTTTGCTCTAATGTTAATTAGCACACTGACCCATTACTCACTGAACGATAGGAAAAGGCCACCCATAATTCATAGCGAGTGCTTCTGACGACTCAGGCATGTAGCCTCCACTTATGTTCCATGTATTTCAGTTACAACAAATCATGCGACTTTTCAGTTGTGTGAATGTTTCTTTTACCGCTTGTCTCACTCCTTTGATCTTCCAACAGTACAGAAATAGGTTTAGACTCGAGTTTAGGAACACAATAGTTGTTGTATATCTCTTGCCAAGAATCTGAACTGACTCACTTATAGGGAAAAGAAATGGCAGAAACAATAGCAACGCATATGGAAGAGAACAAGCGACCAATTCTGACTAGACCCACAGTGCTGCAGAAACGGTCTTTCGGTATTTTTGTATGTTCAGAGAAACTCCGGTAAATTGCTCGTTATTATTATTGCCTTGGACTTGCGCTTGATGATTTCGAAGGCGAAGAAAGATCTTCCCATAGCAATAAAAGAAGGTAATCAAACAAACTACGACCCCTATTGCCAAGACCCTGAAGGCAACTATAAAATTCCAGAATTGTTTTAGGAGAGAACCAGTAAAAAAAAAAAAACCAAGATCAAGACTAAAATTGCTTTAACTCTCTTTAGTGTTACAATTTGTTTGTATCACAGACCAAGTGAGAGAGCGAAAAGTCTGTCCACACTAACTGCGCTTATGGTCATCAACTACACATGCGCTGAAGGCCAAGATTACAATTTCTACATACGTACTTAGATTGTAGCAAAGATGTTGCAGTTCGCTCCTCTGGAGAAGTAGCTCTACGGCAAACAATGGCTGAGAAATAAGACCAACACAGAGATCTGTGATTGCAAGGCAACAAATCATGACCTTTGACGGCGGATAAAGGGAAGAGTTCTTGTAAAGGGCGATGAGAACTAGAATAGTTTCCAATAATGCGCAAGCAGATAGAAAAATATTTAATACTCCAAGAAAAATGTTCTGACGAGGCGTATGTATATATGGCAGTGCACAGAACTGCTTCGGTTGATTGATGGTTGCCATTTTCATTCGACGTCGACATTATTTATTCTGAAAATAAAGTAGATAAAGAAAAATGAGTGCGGGAGCAATATCAGTTACGTATATGATGTTGGTAAACATGTGAACTGGTCAAACCTAATTTTGTCATGTGACCGAGAGCCAAAAGTATTCCTGTCCGACTAAATTAACTCAGGCAATAAGCATTTTATCGTATTACTATATGTGACGAATCCGCGCCACAAAGGTGGGTGCCCCCTAACACAAACAAAACACAGAACATAAACGAGTCCGAGAACACACGCCACAATACAACTAAACGTAGACCTAGAGATATTTATTATGCTAATTAAAACAATAAAGCGACTAACAATAACGATAATACAATGATCTAATTAATTTACAGGAATACGCTAACTTAAACTACAGTACACTAAAACTATTTACAAGATTATTACTATTAAGATAAAAAAAAAGGTTTTTTTTTTTTTTTTAGTTCAGTTCGGTTGGGTTTCACCTTACGCCCGCGTCCGTGTTCTTCTCTTGTCCACAAATCACCACGCTCCACCAACAAACAGTGCCCTGCCAAACCAAACTCCCGTTTCTCCAACCAGGTTCCTGTCTCACCAGTTCTCAACTTTGCTCGTTTCCTTCGTTTCAACTTTGCTTCGTCTTCTGACAACTTTGCAGTTTTCAACTTTTACTTCTCGTAACTTGATTCGCTCAGACTTGTTATTGAATTAGTTACTATCTCTTCTTCCTTTAGCTCACAGTCTGGTAGATTCTTTGCACACTCGTTCCCCCGCAAATGGTTTTCTACCGTGAAATGGAACGACTATTCTGAATGAATTTCTCAGAAATGATACTGTGCCGAGTCTCCGTCGACTCAAATTTTTCCACGCTCTTCGCTCGTAACTTCACTTCTTCAAAAAAAAACCACACCGTACCAAACCACCCAAATCCTTAAATACACATGGACGCAAGGTGCCCGAAAAGAATGAAGAAAACTATTTGATATACACAATAAAGGTTAATTACACAACAGTTTACACAAGTGAAGAATAAAAATTACGTAACAGATACAAATAATCACGAACTACACTGATCCTAAGAGAATAAAAAAAATAATTTACATTTAATAAATAAATTCCTAACACTTCCATGACACCTCCCCCCTTAAATAGCTATTTTTTAGGGACATGGAAACACAAAAATAGTGCTTAATTAAAGATTACATTAATATACTGTAGAGCAATATGAGGTATTTACGCCCTACTAAGGGCATCTACGTTACAATTTTGCTTACCACTCTTATGTTCTATTTTTATGTCGTACTCCTGTAAGGTAATGCTCCACCTTAATAGTTTCCTACTCTTGTCGCGAACCTGATTTAACCACACAAGGGGATTGTGATCCGTTTGCAGCTTAAAAGTGCGGCCATATAAATAATAGCGAAATAGCTCTACAGCCCAAACAATTCCTAAACATTCTTTTTCTGTGGTAGACAACTTTTCCTCTCTAGGCTGTAACTTTCTACTAGCACATGCTATGGGGTGTTCCTCCCCGTCCTGATCTTTCTGACTTAAGATGGCCCCAAGACCTCTATTTGACGCATCTACTTGCAAAATGAACTCGTCATTCCAGTGTGGTGGCCTCAAAACAGGGGGAGTCTGCATTGCAACTTTCAAATCCTGAAAAGCTGATTCATGATTAGTACTCCATTGAACCTTAGAGGGATTTTTACCCTTAGTGAGGTCGGTAAGGACAGCAGCCCGTTCCGAAAAATTTGGGATAAATTTCCTATAATACCCGATTAAGCCAAGAAAAGATCTTACCTGCTTCTTAGTTTCTGGTCTGGGATATTCTTTAATGGCTTGAACCAAAGCTGTGCGGGGCTGAATTCTATCACCTCCAACTCTGTGACCAACAAAATTGACCGTTGACATCGCGATCTTACATTTGGACGGCCTAGCATTCAGTTTGCACTCTCGTAAACGTTGTAAAACCTGTTGGAGCTCAAAAAGGTGTTGGGGAAAAGATGTTGACGTGTCAACCTCGACATCATCAATGTAGGCATCTGCAAAATCTAACCCCTGCAAGACTTTCTCAGACATCATCCTCTGAAAGGATGCTGGAGCTGTTTTCATACCAAATGGCATAACTAAGAACTCATACAAGCCTTTGGTAGTAATAAATGCGGACTTTTCGATGGTAGAGGTCTCCAAGGGAATCTGCCAGTAACCTTTTGTGAGATCAATTGTACTAATGTACTTAGCAGAGGCAATCTTCTCAATCATACGTTCCATGGAGGGAATAGGATAAGCATCCATCTTTGTGACAGAATTCATTTTTCTGTAATCAACACACAGTCGTATTGTACCATCTGGTTTGGGAACAATGACAACAGGGGCCGCCCATGGACTAGTAGAATGGCGTATTATGCCCATTTCCAGCATATTTTCAATCTCTTTGTTAACCTCCTCCTCAAGTTTTTGAGGGACCTTATAAGGGGCGCACCTAATGGGTGGGGAATCACCCGTGTCGATTTTATGCACCGCTACATTGGTTAAATTTGGTTTTCCTGAAAATACATCAGAATACTCATGTAGCAAGTTTTTTACCTGTCGTCTTTGATCTTCCGTCAAATTATCAGAGATCACTACATCTTTACAAGTCTCATCGTGACCAAATGGGAAAACGTTGCTTTCGTGCGGCAGTGGCATCTCTGGGGACTCCGCCATTACTAAAGTAGCCATTTCATCACGGCTCTGCCATTTGCTAAGCAAATTAATGTGATAAGTGCGATGCTGTTTGTACATCTTGCCTGTATCAAGCTCATAATTCAATCCGTCCTCTAGTGCTCTAGTGACTTTGAAGGGTCCTTGCCATCTCATTTCTAATTTACTCCCAGGGGTGGGAAGCAAAACTAAGGCTTTGTCTCCAACTTCTAAGTGTCGTTTTGAACTATGAATATCATACAACCGTTTCTGCTTACCTTGGGCTTGCTTCAAGTTTTCTTGAACAACTTGTTGCATCGTTGCAAGTCTTCTTCGGATCTCAAGGACATGAGTTATCAGATTGTCTTCTAAAGATGATCCTTCCGACCAAGTCTCCTTGATAACGGCGAGGGGTCCTCTCACCGTATGTCCATAAAGTAATTCAAAGGGCGAGTAACCAGTGGACTCACAAGGAATCTCTCTATAAGCAAAGAGTAAGTATGGAAGATGCTTGTCCCAGGTTTGAACCCGCTCTCGAACAAACTTCCTCAGCATACTCTTTAAAGTGCCGTTGAAACGCTCCACTAACCCATTTGCCTGGGGGTGGTACACTGATGTCTTAATCTTAGTTATGCCTAATTGCTCATACAGCTGGGCCATAAGCTTACTCATGAAATTGGAGCCCTGGTCAGACACTATCTTATCGGGGATACCCACCCTAGAGAAATACTGAATCAATGCATCTGCGACCGCTTTTGAGCTCGTTGACCGTAAAGGAATGGCCTCTGGGTACCGTGTAGCATAATCTACGATTGTTAAAATGTACCTGTAACCCGTTGTTGTCCTGGGTAATTCTCCTACAATGTCGATGGCAATTTTCTTAAAGGGTTCAGTAACAATATCTACAGGCCTCAAGGGTGCCCTTTTTGACTTCAGCTTCCTGGCTACCACCTGACATTGCGGGCAAGTTGCGCAATATTTGCGAACATCAAAGCTTAGACCAGGCCAGAAAAAATGTGCGGTTATGCGTTCAACTGTCTTCTTGCTACCCATATGACCTGACAAGGGGATTGTGTGACCAACACGCAGGATTTCATTCCTATAGGATTCTGGTACTACAATTCGATCAACAAACCTTGTTCCATTATGTTCTTCGGGAAGATATTTACGGTGCATCAGGAGGTCGTTAGTGAAGAAGTACCCATCCGATTCTTGTGGTGCCATTTTGGATGATTTCTTGCGTACTTTCTCGAGAGTCACGTCTGACTTCTGATCCGCTATCAGCTGGTTTCTGTCTCTATCTAGGATGTTTACTGGAGGTTTAACTTTACTAGGTTCTATTATCAAAGTATCACTCTCAGGATTCTTCTTACTTGTCTCTTCCTGTACCATGCCCTCAAATAACCTTTGCAAATCTACTTCCTCTGGAGCTTCAGGCTTTATTTCTTTCTTCGCTAAACTCTTGACGGCGAGTGAATTTTCCCTGTCAATTAGCTCGTCTGCTTTCAATTGGGCTTCTTGTAATGCTTTCTGTCTCCTAGTCATCACGAAGGCCTCATCTCCACCAATGTCATCAGCTAGAACATTTCTCTCCCATTGGTCCAAAACATTTTGTTTCGACAGTGTTCTTCCAAAAGACGACCTGCCAAGTAAGCAATCTACGGGTAGCCTCTCCAACACTCCTACTAATTCTACGTGTTTACCTTCTTTGCTGTCAAATTCAACGTTTGCAAGTGGGACTGTAAGACGTTCTCCCGCAGCTGTTAATACTGTGATATTCTCCCCTGTGAAGGCTGTATTGTTTACATATCTTTTCTGGACTAGAGTCCTAGTACAACCAGAATCAATGACCATTTCTGCAATTTTCCCGTTTATTTTACCTCTAACATTGCAAGGAGGGAACTGAGATTGTTCTGACGTTAGGGGTGTCATACACAGGAGGTACCCCTGTGAAGGCTTCCCACGGCCCTTTCCACAGTTGAACGACATGTGACCTGGTTTACCACATTTGTAACATTTAATTTCAGGCCTCGTGGTTCTACGGGCTGGAGGGGAGGATGGTTTGGAGGGTCTTACATGGTATTGGTCTTGTTTCTGTTCAGACAATAAGTTATCCGCCTTAACATCTGGCCTCTTCTTTTTCCCAAATTTCTCATAACTAGCGGTTGACATATACTTACCATCAACAAGTGGCCCTTTCCTAGATTGAACATGTAAATTAGCAAGGTTGCCAAGTTCTTCAGCAGTTTTGGGCTTTTGCTCCTTTAACCAAGCTCTAAGCTCAGGACTTACCGCATCAAGAAGTCGCTCCATCAATACCTGTTCAATTATCTTATCCGCATCACCAGTAGCCTCGGCAACAGCCATCCAGCGGCTGAGATACCTTCGGGTTCTGTTTCCCCACTGGACGAAGTCCTCGTCGGGCTTTTTCTCTGAGGTTCGAAACCTATATCTATAGTGATCTGCGGTTAACTGGTAGGCTTTAATAATGCTTGCCTTACTCTCGTGGTAATCCTGGCATGCAGGGTCTGGGATTTCTAAATAAATAGACTTAGCCTTTTCAGTGAGCTTGGGTACTAAATTACCAACCCATTCCCCCTCGGGTAAGGATTGCGCCCTTGCAGTCATTTCAAAAATCCGGAAAAAATCATCTATATCTTCACTCTCCCTCATTTCCCTGATTTTGATAAACTTGGGCCTTTTAACCTCATTGTCACTTACCTGTTTCCTTTCAAACTCCCTTACAGCAAATTCTTCCTTTTCAGCTCTAAGGTTTCTGAGTCTCTCCTCCTCTCGTACCAAACGCCTTTCTTCTTCTTGGGCTTTTTGAGTTTCAAACTCCCTTCTCTCCCTCTCTAATTCCCTTTCAGCCTGACGCCTTTCTCTCTCCACCTCCCTTTCTAACTCCCTCATTTCTCTGTGTTCCTGACTAATTCTCTTCCGCAGTTCTAACATCTGCAGCTCACGCTCTTGTAACTGTAATTTCTGCTCAAAACTAAGACCAGTCTCCAAAGTTTCCTCCGCAAGGTTTTCTTCTGGTGCATCGAAACTCTGACCTATGCGATCTGAAGTTCTGAGTTTGCTCGCTAAAGTCTTAACACCATCCTTAGGAGAAAAATGAATACCTCGTTTGATAGCCTCAGCTCTAAGATCTTTAAGGACCCAGGAATCATAGCCGATCGCTGCAGTAGCCATATTAAATAATCGTATACTATTACCTTGCGTGTCTCCTGTTGAGCTGTTTATGTAAACTGTTAAGGAGCGATCCCACTCCTGACACCAAAATATGTGACGAATCCGCGCCACAAAGGTGGGTGCCCCCTAACACAAACAAAACACAGAACATAAACGAGTCCGAGAACACACGCCACAATACAACTAAACGTAGACCTAGAGATATTTATTATGCTAATTAAAACAATAAAGCGACTAACAATAACGATAATACAATGATCTAATTAATTTACAGGAATACGCTAACTTAAACTACAGTACACTAAAACTATCTACAAGATTATTACTATTAAGATAAAAAAAAAGGTTTTTTTTTTTTTTTTAGTTCAGTTCGGTTGGGTTTCACCTTACGCCCGCGTCCGTGTTCTTCTCTTGTCCACAAATCACCACGCTCCACCAACAAACAGTGCCCTGCCAAACCAAACTCCCGTTTCTCCAACCAGGTTCCTGTCTCACCAGTTCTCAACTTTGCTCGTTTCCTTCGTTTCAACTTTGCTTCGTCTTCTGACAACTTTGCAGTTTTCAACTTTTACTTCTCGTAACTTGATTCGCTCAGACTTGTTATTGAATTAGTTACTATCTCTTCTTCCTTTAGCTCACAGTCTGGTAGATTCTTTGCACACTCGTTCCCCCGCAAATGGTTTTCTACCGTGAAATGGAACGATTTTTCTGAATGAATTTCTCAGAAATGATACTGTGCCGAGTCTCCGTCGACTCAAATTTTTCCACGCTCTTCGCTCGTAACTCACAAACCTTCACCTCACTTCTTCAAAAAAAAACCACACCGTACCAAACCACCCAAATCCTTAAATACACATGGACGCAAGGTGCCCGAAAAGAATGAAGAAAACTATTTGATATACACAATAAAGGTTAATTACACAACAGTTTACACAAGTGAAGAATAAAAATTACGTAACAGATACAAATAATCACGAACTACACTGATCCTAAGAGAATAAAAAAAATAATTTACATTTAATAAATAAATTCCTAACACTTCCATGACACTATATTGTCTTTCACTCTTTTCCTTCCTTTTCTCTCCCAGGTCGCATGTCACGGGGCTATAAACGCAGCGATCAAACATTTGCGCATAAGTGGACGTTGTATCTTGACGAAAACAAAATATAACTGTTTTTTCCTTTAGGGAGCGTATGAAAGGGATCGCTCTCTATGCGAATAACGGTTAAGTGCCTTATAAGCCTGAGAATATGGAAATGGCGACTGTCAAATTTTTGACATATGCTTTCAGAGGAAGGAACATTCATTTTTTCTCTTTTTTCTTTGCGTCATTTCTTTCCTTGCGGTTTCTTTGTTTAAGAAAGCCCTCCATGAGTAGCGAAAGCGCTGTTCTAATTCCATTTATGCAAGAACGATCAGTTATGGCATGTAAAGTTAAGCCGATATAAAAAGTACAATTCTAATGGAAAAAAATAAATAGTTCAAATAATAACCGATGACTATTTGTCTTTTGTCGCGACAAGCTCGCACTCTGGTTGCCAGACCGGCGTTTATAGCACGAAAACAAGAAGTACCCCCCCCGGATATAAGTAAAAAATTATATGAGTCGAACATAGGTAGCCTGAAAGTTCTAGTTGACGAAAGAGAAACAAGTTGGTGATTTCAAAGCGACGCCGAAGGCCAGAGAGACAACACTTTATTCGCTCAACCCCAGTATATCTAGACAGAAACAAGACAGGTGTTTCTGAGCACTAATATTCGCTGGCTTAAAAAAAATCAGCCGGAACTAAAATAACTGAAAATGTACTCTCTTTTCAATATTTTAACGACGTTTTTAAAACAATATGGAGCAAATGCATTACAAATTTAACCAGAGAACTAGAGGCTACGTTGATGAGGCAAAGTTTCTCAATCCCGCTACCCCTCGAGTAAGGTTTCAGTCATGTCTGACTGTCGAAGTTAATCGTTAACTTAAATAAATGTGGTCCGAGATTATTTTACTAAATAGGACAAAGTTGCACATCAGTTTCAAGGTATAAGTTTTATCTGCAAGGTACGAACAACATAATAGCGTACCTGCTGAAAGACAGCTACACAACAAAAATGTAATACTTGCTCTCTCCTATTCGCGTAAACATAATTCAATGTTTTGTTGTTTTTTTCACGGTAATTTTTCCCCAGTGTTTAGCCAATTAAAATCTACTCAGCTTACACTAAACTGAAGTAACTACTTCTCAGAAAATCCTATATTTCAAGTGCCTGATAAGTGTACGTAAGTTTTTCCAATTCGTGAAACTAATACTGGCCTTACTTGTTTCGACGAAAACGCCAAACTACTCTAAGGAATAAGATTGCAAACTCTTACCTTGTAAAGTCAGCTGAATCGTTAGGGTCCTTCATTTTTCCACTTGTTTGCTGCGTCTTCTAACAACACAAGAAATTGGAATTTCCGTTACCTTTATTGAAGTATTCTTTTCTGATGGTCTATTATCTTAATATTGTCAGAAAGGATCCTTTGATCTACGGAAATTGTTTTGGTATCTAAATACAGCTGTCGCTGGAAGTGCATAGGTCGGAACTTTGTTTTACTGACAAAGGAGAGACACTGTTTAAATCAAAAAACAGAAATGTAAAAAGAATGATCTTGACCACTTAAGGGTTCCAAGGAGGCATAACTTCAAGTATTTTTTTGTGGTACTAGAAGCGTGAGTTTCCCTTGGTTCACGAAATCGAATTACAAAAATTGAGATGCGGACATGTGAAATGAGTAACGGAGGAGGAAAATGTACGGTGGTCTCCGGAACTCCCTTCACAGGTAAAAAAAAAAAAAAAAGAATTAAAGGAGGTAAAAATATTCGCCTGGCAAACCATGAATACGTGGGAATTCTTGAATAACGAGAAAAGAGTTATTCAACTGATGGACTTCTTACCATCCTCCATTCACTCAATATAGACATTTTGTTGAAAAAACGATGGAGAATTTTGACCGCCGTCGTTGAGAGTCGCCAAGAAGTCCAATTAATTTTTCCAACGTTTGAATATGATTTTAGGCCCGATTCAGACGCCGTACTGCAGCCGTACCGTATCGAATTCAACGAATTAACTGCATGCGAAGTACGGCGTCTGAGTAAATTCGGAACGGCTGAATTAATTTAGATCGGCTCGGTCAACTAATCCCGCCTGACTCAGCCGGAAAAAACGGCTGTAGACCGGCTTTGATTCAGACGCCGTGCTTCATATGAGCCGATTAAAATGCATAAATTATTTGAATGTATATTTCTGGCCGTTTTTACATGTGAGCTTGTGCAAAGGAGTGTTGCAGAAGAAAATGGCGCCTTGAAGAGCCGAGCTGATACGATGCTGACAGCGAGATATTGAATGGGCGCCCTACTCTACGCCTTTCGAACTGACACTGGTTCGACGGTCCGTCGGCTCTTTTGGAAATATGTAGTTGTCCTCTGCGTCAGAAACGTCCTTTCCCGCCTCTTTTGTGTATCGCTCGCAAAAAGCGACGCTTTTCCAGCATGGTAATCTTTGTTTTCTTCAAAAATTATAAAATAAGGCGTCGAGTTTCAAGTTTCGTTCATGATCCAGTCGCAGCATCATTTACTTTAGGGCCTAGGAAAATGAAATAAAAGTCAATCAAAATTCTAATCGTTACGTTAGTCTCAAAAGGTAGAAAACGAGAGAGATATTGAGTGATAGACAAAAAAAAGAAGTTTTGTTTCTTGATCTAATCGTTTGCTCTAGGATTCATCCTGTGGGTTGCAGCTTCTTCTCTTCTCTTCACTCGTACTGCTTGCGTGGGGTAAGAAGAACGAAAAGAGGGGGGAGGAGGTGGGGAAAGGGGAAATTCAGACTCAAAATACCTTCTTGTATTGCTCTCGCACGGAAAGATTTCTTCGTTGATCTCTATCCAAGTTTTCTATGCAAAAAGAAAAAAAAAGGAAAGAATCAGAATCAAGAGACATGAAGTGAATTAAAATGAAAAGAAATAAAGTAAAGGTCATTAATATAGATTAATGATGATATGACAGACAACTTGTGAGTAAGAAGACGAAGCTGCAATTCTTTCTCTTCCAGATCTGTAATCAAGAAGGAGAAAGGGCAATTACAACCGATTCCTAAAAATTCTCGCGTGTCGGTATTTTCATGAGTCTCTGTGGTTCAATGACTCAGCACAGGAGCGCGGAACCGAAGGTCCGAGGTTCAGAATTTTTTTTTGTCCTACACTCGTAACAAGACAAAAGAAAGATTGTGCTCTATTTCTTTACCGAGCTCAAAACTTACCATCTTTATTATTCTATTAAAAAAGCTTTTGTGTAAAGTATTATTTTTCCTAATGGAATCACTAAGCAAGCTGACGAACAAAACCCAAATGATTAATCCACTCAATAAATTATCGATGTTTGTAGACTGGGCCAGCTCCAGTTGTCTCATACTCAGATGCTTCTTGCATCTGAGCATGCATCTTCTGTAGCTTGGTCTTTTGCTGAAAACCCGAAACACACAAACACTTCAAAACCAACCTTGTGTCTGCAGCTGAGCCCCTTTTTTAAAGTTATGCCTTGAACGTGTCTGTTCGATTAACACTTTACACCCAGACGTATGTTCTCCTTACTGTTTTCCAGCTGTTTCCTAAGGTTCAGACAAGGAGAATTTGTTTCAAAATCAAGAGCTTCTTTGGTTGCTGATCATTTCCTTTATTCTTGTGACCTTAATGTGTGATGCAGGGCTGATATTGTAAGGAGAAATTAAAGACTATTCACTCCTGTGGGTTCCAAGGCTTAAGAATATTTGTCTGTTATCTTCGAGTCTACAATCACTCAATCAGCGCAGCTAACTGAGGTGATTTAGAACTCTACACTCTTTAATCCCCAAGGTATAATTCCTAATTCTTTCTTTAAGCTGCAATCAACTATGTATTTCGTAATCTGGTAGGAATGAAACGAGAATTATCTCGTACAGCATACACAGAAGTCCGTATTTGGTAACCGGAGAAATAAAATTATTGAAATCTAAGCTAATCGAGACGAGAAATCTAAACAACGATCACATTCTGATTTTCTTAGTTTTCATTTTCATGAATTAATTAATCGTTGCTGAGGTCCTTCGTGACCTCCCCCCTGATTTTTTGTTTTTGTGGCTAAAGCTTTCCCCCGTGGTCCTCCCCCCTCCTACGAATCGATTTGTTACGCAAAAATACGGTGAGGTCTTCCAAAGCTAAGAAATTACGCTGCCGGCTGATATTTCAAGTGAGGAACCTCAGAAGTGCTCGCTATCCCTTTACCACGGGCTCGTCGCCCGAAAAACTCAGCCGAGGATCGCCGCTTTTTCATCCGGCGAATTTCGCCGGCAGTTGACGCTTAGCAACAACCCTGCTCTGTACAAAATGAATTACTTCTACAGAACTGGTTTCGAATCGCACAACTCAACAATGGGACTACGACTATCTCACCTGAATTCCTCGAAATAGATCCAGAATCAGAATTGCAAAGTCGCTCTTGATTCGTTCGCGGACTTCCTTTTCCTACAATGTATGGAAAGATACAAATAGTTTAAATGATATTAACTACCCGGGGAAGAAAAGCTATTCTTACCTGATTCATGAAGGAATCTCTCGTCTCTGCAATCTTTGCTCGGTGAGCGGTGATTTCTGAACAGAGATATATAAATATAAAGAACAAAAATTGAACAGTACTTTTTCGAATAACAAACCAGCAAGAAAGCAAACGGGCTAACAAACTGTTGGCTCAAATCAGCTACAATTTCATTTCGCGAAATTTACAGAGAATTTTTTTTCAAGCCCAAATTGCACATTATCTTCGTATTTCCAGAGTGAGTATTTACTGTCGTCTAAGAATATAATAATTTAAGAATACAATAACCTACGATATGAAATTTAGACTATATTTCTTCATCTTCACATCTTCAGAATCGGATTGTTGCAGAAGTCCGGCAAA
This sequence comes from Stylophora pistillata, assembly GCF_964205215.1. NCBI lineage: Eukaryota > Metazoa > Cnidaria > Anthozoa > Scleractinia > Pocilloporidae > Stylophora > Stylophora pistillata. The sequence continues at coordinate 25,401,924 of NC_142520.1, forward strand.
GTTCCGAGGGTACATATCAAGCAGTTGCTCATGGCTTCGGTCCGATAACTGACAGTCAACATTCACGACGGGAGCAGAACTGTTAGCTTAAAGGACGTAAAGTCAGCAGAGTGACAGTAACTCTCCAAAAAGAAACCACAACTTTGAGTTTAAATTTACACGACATGTTTCGACATTCTCATGTCATCTTCAGTTGCAGATGAGCTTTTAACGGTTGTACATTTGAATTTATATTAAGGTACTTTACAAATTAAGTGTCAGGGCTTACGTTACAATCTGAATATTAAATACGCGAAAAATGTAAATAGCGCGCGCTTGACTAGATCAAAAAATAGTACTACTACTACTAATAATAATAATGATAATAATAATAATGATAAAATAAACGACCAAGGAACAACATAATTAAAAGGAAAGACACAATTCTAGATGCTTCAATTGTGATTAAGAATGGACTTTTCCCACTTAATATGCAATGCCTCTTTGATCTTAAGCTGGTATTTTGAAGCGGCAGAATCTAAGAAAAATAATCCTTCTCCTACTAGGCAGAACGCCTCTTCTAACTCCGGTAAACCTTCTTCGCACTATTATAAACTTCCCTATGTTGGTCGGTTTTCAAACATCGCTGAGACTAAGTTAAGACAACTACTCAAACGTTATTGTAGAACTGATTTAGATGTTAAGTTAGCCTTCAGTACGTTTAAACTCAGAAACATATTCACTGTGAAAGATTCAGTACCGCTAGGTCTACGTTCGTGTGTCGCTTATAAACTTTCGTGTGCTGGTTGTAATGTCACTTATAGTGGTGAGACCACTCGCCACATTTGTACACGAGTTCGTGAGTACCTCTTGTCGGACAAAACTTCACATATTTACAAGCACCTGCAATCATCAAGGGCCTGTCTTGACTCCTATCATACTGAATATTTCACGATCTTAGATTCTGTGCGGGAGGTCCAGGGTTCCAGCCCCGTCCGGACCAACACTCAAGGTGTTTAAATTATTGATAGGAATATAACATCAAGAAATGGCTAGATATTCTAGTCTTTCTATAACATCAAGAAATGGTTAGATATTCTAGTCTTCTCGGAAAGAGACGAGTAAATGGAGGTCCTGTCTCTTGCAGGGTTAGGGGTAGGAGACGTTAATTTCCAACACACGAGATTACTATGTGATGGATTTCCTTCCCTGGAGTGGGTGAGGTCGGTTAATAGCAAGTCCACATCAGATGTTTTGCTGCCACCACTGACCTACTCTAACAACTAAAACCTACTTACTTACCTACCCTTCGAAAAGAAGTGGCAATTTACCGTTAATTACGAAGGAATCAGCATTAAGCACAAGGGAAGGCAATATAATCACATAAAAAAAAAAAACCGATCGCATATACAAAATGGCAGTGGAAGCAGTAAGTTATTATTTACAACCTTCACCAAAAGAGCAACAAGGATAGTTCTTCGATAATGGCTTAGAAGCAAAAGTATTGAGCTAATTCCAAGCGATATTTAGCGGCACTCTAGTTTCATGACATGATTGACACGAAGGAAAATACACTGCACTGATTCAAGCAAGCATATCCCAGTGCTGTGATCTGATTGGTGCTATTCGACGTTTTACAACTTAACAATTGGTTCATGATTTAGCGTGCTCCATAACTCGATCGTGCATAGCTGAAAGCATAAACCAATTGTTTTAGAACATAGCCGGTGGAATTGTGCATCAAAATCCGACGCGAAAAATGCCGGGACAACAATATCAGTTGAACCGAATCGTGACGGCGCTGATGCTGGGTCTCCTTTTCCTTTGTTTTTCTCTTTTTCTGCCTCATTTAAGAACTCTAGCCCAAGGGAAACAGTCGAAACATTGTCTTCGTTTTCGGACTAGTAGGCCGAGTTTCTGTTTGCATTCGTTATTGTCGCGAAATATATTATATTTCCCCTTGCTAACAATGGCCGCTCGCGCGAAAAAAAAATTTCCGGCGAAGTCGGATTTGCTGACACTATCAGCGTGCACTATCGGGATTTTGAGCACGCTTACGTATAATGAGTTTGATTGCGCGACTCTGCTAGCTATGTTCTAACAATAATTAAAGCAAGAAAAGCACGCAAGTAATTTTGTCCTTGCCTTAAACTTCAATAAATTCAACGCATGGAAAATCATTTTCATGAAGATTATGCAATGAAGACTTGAGTTACAACGTATGTGAATTTGGAAACTATATCACAAAAATTGGAAAAATCACGTGATTTTGCCAAGATCATCGTGACTTGTTTGAGGATTTCGTTTGTCATGAATTCAGTCGACGAGAAAGTACGAGAAGGACTGTCTAGTGTCACGATTGACCCGAATTGCACAAGTTTTTCTTAACCTAGCTCTGTGATTGGTCCAGAAAACTCCCAACACTATCCCAACCAATCAGTTGCAAAACTAAAACCAACTAAGGCTTGATTGCCAGCGCATGGCTGGTTTAACTTTGAGTTTTCATTGGCTCTTTTTGCTATTTCCTTTTTTCTGATTGGTTGTTTTCAGTGGTCGTGGGTACTTTGGTTTTGCATTTACGAAACACAATCAAAAACTACACTAGTGCTCTAAGTTAGCCCTGATTTAGTTACTTTTCTTACTTAAACATGTGAGAGAACTAAATAAAATAGGAGGAGAAGAGAAAATAAAAGTTATCTGATGAAATACTGATTTTATGAGTTTAACTTCTCTGATAATTGTCTTCACCTCTTTTGTGTGTGTGTCCAAGGGATCCAATTTGATTTACGCATGTTCCCAAATACTTGATACACTCATGGATAAGATTTTAGCATTCATCGACAAGATCTAGGCATTCATACGACAAAGGTTGGGTCGTTTGGGGTGACCCTCTCGGTTCTCCCCCATCCTAGCATCAGCACTGCACTAATGAGGCCCAGAAGGCCGAAACAGTACTGTCTGCAGTTAGATATATATATATTCCATTCAAGGTTGCTGCTCGCATGTTGCCAGAGACCTTTTTACATTTTGCTATTGACTTTCCCTACCATTCCAACAAAATGTCTAACGCTTTGTCTCCTTTCTTCACAGTCAAACGTTACTTTATTGTACTCATGCAATAGGTAAACAATCCAATAAAGGGACAAAATATAACCATTTGGCTCCTACTTCCTCGCAATTTCTTAGCTTCTTTCGATACTTTGTAGGATACCCAATTTTGAAACTGATTAGTCACAAAATTAACAAAAAAAAAACTCGCGTTTTGCCTTCGAACGATTAGTTCAAACAGCATCCTAAAAATACAATGAAATGCTTCTACAAAAAGACACAATTTATCACATTTAAACGTAAAGGAGAAATCTCACTAACCCCACGAATAACTTCTGGCCACAAAGGTCAAAATCCTTTATCTTCCCGGAAATTAAAATAACTTTGTTAAGCAATTACCAGAAAAAATCCTCGAACCATTGATCACAATTTCCTTCTGACATAAACTAAGATAATCGGGCAATGGGGACAACTGAGTACTCTCCAAGTTCAATGGAAATTCTTTATACATGTATATGACTGTAATAGCCTTACATAACCCATGAGCAAAGACCTGTAAGTAAACGCTGGCAACCTTTCAAGACGTTTTAACTTCGAAGTAAAATGTTACGCACGAAATCCTGTTCATAGATTACTACTTGATTTATGTTAGATGAAAAAATATTACTTTTTGAATGGCTAGTCGTGCTAACTTCAAAACCTTCTCGTTTAAAAAGATATGTATAGAAATTAGTTTGAGCAAGACATAAAAGGTCAAAACACTTAAAAGTCTCCATTTGAGTGTCCAAAGTTCTACGTGCTCGTAACAGCAGTTCAACTTTTTGAGTTAATGGAGGACCATGATGGCACTTGTTGAATTTGACGTTGGCCGTCTTTGGTTGTCCCTGCTTTGCAAAGTAGATTCTTGATGTCATCAGTATCTTACTGGTTTCAGCTCCAAATATCAACATTTGTAGGTAACTACAAACTCTCCGGATTCCAATGCTCACTGCCTAAGCTGTTAAATAAAAGAATCTAAATTTAGAAAAGATCGTTGAGTTGCCATAAAATTTTTCCTAAGACATGAAAAGATACACTGCACAACAAGATTTTCATAGAAGATATTTCCTTTTTTCGCTCCTATCATCTTTCTTCGAGATTGCTGTCATCTTAGGTTTGTCCACTCGATTGTATCGCATCTCAAATAGCTGGGGCAAAAAGATAAACTTTTAACCCGATTAGAAGCAAAACAACAGCAAAAGTATCATTGCTGAAATATAAAAAAAAAAGTATTATTTAAAGCCACTTTCTACTTTTTAGAGTAAAAATTATAAACAGATTAGTTACTTGCTTCAGCGTCTAAACATCGTTGAAATCCAAGCTGATGTCATCACCAATGAGTACAAATGGTGCCCAGTACTTCACCTCCTTGAACTTTTCAATTTCTCTCATACACTTCATGGCGTGATTGAGAGCTTCACTTGCCTTCTTTCCTTTAGCAAGCGCATCGTAGAAGAAACTCATGAACTCCAGGGTTCCCTCGTCATCAATCGCCCACAAGGTTGCCACAACAGATCTAGCACCAGCACCCAAGAGTGCTCGCGCCATGCCTACCACACCCTCAGCCATAACCTCCCCACGAGCAGTGTGACAGCAACTTAATACAACAAGTCGTGCTCGCAGCCCGGATTCTAGCACATCTTTCATCGTCATGAGGTAGTCTTCCTCTTGAGGTTGTGAGTTTTCTCTTCTGGTGTTTGGTGCCAGAAACACTTCTCCAGTTTCCATTTTACCATGCGCTGCAATGTGTACTAAAGCCACCGATGACAGTCGTTTTAACACTTCATCTTTTTTTGCCATTTCTCCAGTGAGAGGGGTGATACTGAGGATACGTCCGATCATCTCCACTTCTCTCCGTGCTCCTGGAAGTTGCAGCAGACTTCTTCCCTGATAGGTAATATCTTTGAAACATGGGTCTCCAACAAGCAATGCACCAGTCGTCATATGGAATTGAGCTGGGCAATCATGAATCAATTGCAAGGTCGTCAAGGACGGAAGCACACGAATTCTGAAAGAATCACTTAGATATGTTGAATTCGAGTCCTCCAATGCTGGATAAGGTACAAGGCAAAATGGCCCCTCAGGAACAAATGTAAGCTCTTTGCCTTCGATCAAATCAGCAATGGGGGTAACGATGATTTCATAAAGCTTCTGTAAAGCCCTTAATTTCGAGTACCACACATTAATTGGCATTGCGTCGTCCGCCACTTCCTCCCGTTTCGGCGAATCAAGCAAAGGGTTACTGCATTTAACAGCTTCTCTTGTACCAATCTCCTCCAGGGCGATTTTGTTCAGGTGCTCAATAAAAAACTCCAAATCATGCTCATACATGAAATTATTTACATGTACCTTTCTCATCTGGATATTATCGTTGCTGAGGATTACCCAGAAGTAAACGTAAGGACCATTTATAGCCATGAAAACTGTGCTCGATGGAACACAACTCAGAGAAACGCATGAGGTGCTATTCGTTAAAAAATCACCAGGCTGATATCTTGTGTCGATGAGATCCCTCAGAGATTGAGCACGTCCTTTTTCTGCGGCAAGAAGAGCCTTCACGACGTTACCTTGCTTTAGATTTGTACGCCACAAACTTTTGTACGCCGTTTGGTGCTGATTACGATAGCAAATCTTCCACTGATCGTTTAGTTGAAGACTGGCCCTTATATCATCATACACCTCTACGCTCGACTGAAAGTAAATAAACGCCTTCAAGAGGTTTCCTAAGTACTCAAAACTTGTGCCAAGAGAACAGAGTGAGCACGCCTCTCCAACCTTGTCTCCTACCTCTTTGGCAATTTCTAGGTGACGTTCAGCACACTCGATTGTTGCTTTAAACTCTCCTCGACTTAGACGAATGTTGCTAAGAAGGCAATAGCTTTTTCCCTCTCCCGCCTTGTCTCCCAACTCTTTAGCAATTTCTAGATGACGTTGATGGTACTCGAGAGCTGTTTTGAGCTGTCCTAGACCTCGATAACAGATGCCAAGATAGCCATAACTCTTTCCCTCTCCTGCCTTGTCTCCCACTTCTTTAGCAATTTCTAGATAACGTTGATGGCACCCGATTGCTGTTTTGAACTGTCCTAGACCGCAATAAGCGCAGCCGAGACTACCATAACTCCTTCCCTCTCCTGCCTTGTCTCCCACTTCTTTAGCAATTTCTAGATGACGTTGATGGTACCCGATTGCTGTTTTGAACTGTCCTAGACCTTGATAAGCGCAGCCGAGATTGCAGTTACAACTACCCTCTCCGGCCCTGTCTCCCACTTCTTTAGCAATTTCTAGATGACGTTGATGGTACCCGATTGCTGTTTTGAACTGTCCTAGACCTTCATAAGCGCAGCCGAGATTAGCATAACTTTTTCCCTCTCCGGCCTTGTCTCCCACTTCTTTAGCAATTTCTAGATGACGTTGATGGTACCCGATTGCTGTTTTGAACTGTCCTAGACTGTCATAAGCGCAGCCGAGATTGGCATAACTTTTTCCCTCTCCGGCCTTGTCTCCCACTTCTTTAGCAATTTCTAGATGACGTTGATGGTACCCGATTGCTGTTTTGAACTGTCCTAGACTGCGATAAGCGCAGCCGAGATTGCCATAACTTTTTCCCTCTCCGGCCTTGTCTCCCATTTCTTTAGCAATTTCTAGATGACGTTGATGGCACCCGATTGCTGTTTTGAACTGTCCTAGACTGCGATAAGCGCAGCCGAGATTACCATAACTTTTTCCCTCTCCGGCCTTGTTTCCCACTTCTTTAGCAATTTCTAGATGACGTTGATGGTACCTGATTGCTAATTTGAACTGTCCTAGACCTTGATAAGCGCAGCCGAGATTGCAATTACTAGTACCCTCTCCGGCCTTGTCTCCCACTTCTTTAGCAATTTCTAGATGACGTTGATGGTACCCGATTGCTGTTTTGAACTGTCCTAGACTGTCCTAAGCGAAGCCGAGACTGGCATAACTTTCTCCCTCTCCGGCCCTGTCTCCCACTTCTTTAGCAATTTCTAAATGACGTTGATGGTACCCGATTGCTGTTTTGAACCGTCCTAGACTGCCATAACCGCAGCCGAGATTAGCATAACTTTTTCCCTCTCCGGCCTTGTCTCCCACTTCTTTAGCAATTTCTAGATGACGTTGATGGTACCCGATTGCTGTTTTGAACTGTCCTAGACTGCGATAAGCGCAGCCGAGATTACCATAACTTTTTCCCTCTCCGGCCTTGTTTCCTACTTCTTTAGCAATTTCTAGATGACGTTGATGGTACCTGATTGCTGTTTTGAACTGTCCTAGACCTTGATAAGCGCAGCCGAGATTGCAATTACTAGTACCCTCTCCGGCCTTGTCTCCCACTTCTTTAGCAATTTCTAGATGACGTTGATGGTACCCGATTGCTGTTTTGAACTGTCCTATACTGTCATAAGCGTAGCCGAGATTGGCATAACTTCCTCCCTCTCCGGCCCTGTCTCCCACTTCTTTAGCAATTTCTAGATGACGTTGATGGTACCCGATTGCTGTTTTGAACCGTCCTAGACTGCCATAACCGCAGCCGAGATTACCATAACTTTTTCCCTCTCCGGCCTTGTCTCCCACTTCTTTAGCAATTTCTAGATGACGTTGATGGTACCCGATTGCTGTTTTGAACTGTCCTAGACCTTGATAAGCGCAGCCGAGATTGCAATTACTAGTACCCTCTCCGGCCTTGTCTCCCACTTCTTTAGCAATTTCTAGATGACGTTGATGGTACCCGATTGCTGTTTTGAACTGTCCTAGACTGTCATAAGCGCAGCCGAGACTGGCATAACTTTCTCCCTCTCCGGCCCTGTCTCCCACTTCTTTAGCAATTTCTAAATGACGTTGATGGTACCCGATTGCTGTTTTGAACTGTCCTAGACTGCCATAACCGCAGCCGAGATTAGCATAACTTTTTCCCTCTCCGGCCTTGTCTCCCACTTCTTTAGCAATTTCTAGATGACGTTGATGGTACCCGATTGCTGTTTTGAACTGTCCTAGACTGCGATAAGCGCAGCCGAGATTACCATAACTTTTTCCCTCTCCGGCCTTGTTTCCCACTTCTTTAGCAATTTCTAGATGACGTTGATGGTACCTGATTGCTGTTTTGAACTGTCCTAGACCTTGATAAGCTCAGCCGAGATTGCAATTACTAGTACCCTCTCCGGCCTTGTCTCCCACTTCTTTAGCAATTTCTAGATGACGTTGATGGTACCCGATTGCTGTTTTGAACTGTCCTAGACTGTCATAAGCGTAGCCGAGATTGGCATAACTTCCTCCCTCTCCGGCCCTGTCTCCCACTTCTTTAGCAATTTCTAGATGACGTTGATGGTACCCTATTGCTGTTTTGAACCGTCCTAGACTGCCATAACCGCAGCCGAGATTACCATAACTTTTTCCCTCTCCGGCCTTGTCTCCCACTTCTTTAGCAATTTCTAGATGACGTTGATGGTACCCGATTGCTGTTTTGAACTGTCCTAGACCTTGATAAGCGCAGCCGAGATTCCAATTACTAGTACCCTCTCCGGCCTTGTCTCCCACTTCTTTAGCAATTTCTAGATGACGTTGATGGTACCCGATTGCTGTTTTGAACTGTCCTAGACTGTCATAAGCGCAGCCGAGATTGGCATAACTTCCTCCCTCTCCGGCCCTGTCTCCCACTTCTTTAGCAATTTCTAGATGACGTTGATGGTACCCGATTGCTGTTTTGCACTGTCCTAGACCTTGATAAGCGCAGCCGAGATTGCCATAACTTCTTCCCTCTGCGGCCTTGTCTCCCACTTCTTTAGCAATTTCTAGATGACGTTGATGGTACCCGATTGCTGTTTTGAACTGTCCTAGACCTTGATAAGCGCAGCCGAGATTGCCATAACTTCCTCCCTCTGCGGCCTTGTCTCCCACTTCTTTAGCAATTTCTAGATGACGTTGATGGTACCCGATTGCTGTTTTGAACTGCCGTAGACCTTGATAAGTGCAGCCGAGACTGGCATAATAGTTTCCCATAACCTTTGATTTAGCATTGGATTTCCTCAATAACTGAATCAGGCGTTCGCTATTGTTGTCAATCTTTAAACGTGTCAAGGATAGATAACTTGTAAATGGATGTGCAAACAAGTGGTGGAAATGCGTTGTTCATTAGTTTAGGATCCTACATAGATCCTAAAAAAATGGAGTCCTAACCAGAACTTGGGTTTCTTTTAGAGTTTTGGTCTTTTTTGTTATCTTAGAGTGAACTAACCAGCTCTCAGGTGCAAATATTTGTTTAGTTCTTTGTGTCAAGGTGAAGCTTGTCTAGAGACACAAATTAGGGGCCTTCAGCTCAAAATTTGTTAATGACTTTTTAAAATGAATTTATTTTAAAGTGAATTTTGTGCAATAATTGAAAGAGCCCTTTGGGAATGCTTTAGCTCCTAATAACTACTTAGTGCGACCTCAGCCTGGGAGGCCCTACCAGGGGTGTAAACCGACACCCCCGCCGGCATAGTTCTTAGAGTCACTGGGACGCACAAGCCACTCAGCCACGACATGGCAACAGTCCCAGTGAGTAGGACTTGGCGCAGGACTGTAGAGAAGGGATTCAGGGGGCTCAATTACAGCTGAAGCACAACTGAAAAACTGGCTAAGGATAGGCGGGGCTGGAAGGATTTCGTTGCTGCCCTATGTGCCACACAGGCATGATGGGCAGTAAGTAAGTAAGTCTGTAAGAGCAGTCCCGTCGATTTTGCTTGAGACACAGATTTCGCTCATTTCTTGTGTATTGTGTTCTTGTGTACGTATAATAAAATCACAATCCGTTTGATCGGATCTGTTTTATTTTTC